>NW_004949136.1:1764286-1768323 GCF_000317375.1 Microtus ochrogaster | reverse complement strand
ACGGTGAGTGTGTGGAAGTCTGAAGGCAATTTGTGAGAGTTGGTTCTCTTTCCACCATGAGGACCTAGGGGACTGAGCAGAGGTTGTCAGGATTGGCAACAGGTGCCTTTGTCTGCTGAGCCATCTCACTGGCCCCCGAGGCTGACATCACAAAATGCAAACATGGGCTAAAACTGGGTGAGCTGTCTTAGGGGAGAGGGGAGAAGACCTCTGTGCTCTAAGGAAGACATTCATGATTTGAGTGTAAAGAGATTTCGGGGGAGAATGTGCCCGTGTGACCATGCTGCCCGCATTCTGGTCCAGCACAGGCGTGTCCATCGCTTATGCCAAGATGGGACACAGGTCAAGACACAAGGGACCATGGACAGCACAGACACAGGATGGGTTAGGCCTTGGAGGGCAGGATGCCCCTCTTTGCCTCATACATTTGAGAATTGCAGTCTAAGCTTGGCTCGCTCTGCCTCTCGCTCGTTCATCTACCGCAGGGAACTTTCGTTAAGAAAATCCACAAAGTGGCTTTCTCCAGATGCAGGGCCTTCACTCACCTAGCAGGCTGCTCGAGCATAGACCAAGGCCGTGCTGGCACCGAGAGCCAAGAAGGGCAGCAGGCCCCAGTGTTTGGTCACCACTGGCGACCGATCTTCTCCTCTCCTGCCCCAGACTGAAGCTGGCATCCCTGACCCCTGACCCCTGTTTGAAAGGGCTAGGATATTCCTACAGTATGACCACAAAGGGACAAATTTCCAGGACCGCAAATCAGGTGGCTCCCGAGAAGCGAACCCCTCCACACCTCAACAGCTGCACTCCCCTAGTGATAGGAGGTCCCAGGGGATCCACTTCACTCCACGTCTCCCCATAGCCACTGGGTGATGCTTTAGGGCATGAGAAGAAGGGGTGCTCCCACTTCACAACACAGAGCAGAAACAAACCCTCCCAGGAGTCACCTGGGAACCCCACTGCCCTTGAGAAGCCCAGGATAGAATGGCAATGCCCTTGTGCCTGATACTGCCAATGTCACATTCCCCTTTGGATGCTTAGCCTCGAGATGCCATTGCATCGTGTGTGTATAGGTGTGAGTATGTGTGTGCTTATGCATGTGTATTACTGTCTATGTATGTGTGAGTGTATGTGTACAAATGTGTGTATGTATATATGAGTGTGTGTACAAGTGTGTTATGTATATATGAGTGCATGTATACATGTGTGTATGAGTGTGTGTACAAGTGTGTGTACGTGTGCACATGTGTATATGTATGAGTGTGTATGTATGAGTGTGTGTATGTATGTGTGTACAAGTGTGTGTATGTGCACACATGTGTGAATGTATGAATGTGTATGAGTGTGTATATATGTATGTGTGTATGAGTGTGTGTATGCACATGTGTGTATGAGTGTGTATAAGTGTGTGTGTGTGTTCTGTATGCTTTTGAAGTGCAAGGTTCCTTTCAAGCTACAGTGCACTGAGGGCTGTCTTAGAGACCTGTTATCCATCCGTCTGTCCTGGGAATCAGAGTTCAGGGAGCAGCCCTCCCTGACTTCCACATCAGACTCACTGGGGATCCCCTGGGTCAGGGCTGAGGGCCAGTCTTTCAGGAAGAGGCCTGAGCAGCAGGATCCAGGGCCCCAGACAGAAGCAAAGTGGCTGGGGCTTCCTGACAAGAGACCCGTCCGCACCATCTGCTCTGAATCTCTGGCAGTTACTGTGGAGCTCAGATTTCAGCCTCCCTCCACCTGTCACCCTTGTTTACCTGAACCCGCACTCACAGCTCCATCCTACGGCCTTCCCGTAGAGCCTCCAGAGAACTGTTGGCAATCTTCACTTCTTCACCCGTAGGAAAAAAAACAGTGTCTTCTGTGTGGTTGTAAAGAACCCTGAGACTTGTCCGTCAGCAGCCTGAGCTCAAAGGCACAGAGGATGAACGTCAGACACAAGGCCCTCACTCCAAAGTGATGTTTATTTAGCAATTGGCATCAGACGAGAGCTTCAAACGTGAGCAACATGTAAGACTCTGAGAAAGCAGATGCCGTGTGCCTGTGTCTGGGCTTGGCATGATTTAAGACTGTGTATATCCGCAGACTCGTGGAAGCCTGTCTAGCCTGGGGACCGGGGAGACAGCTGTCAGCAAAATGTGTGCCATGCAGGCGTGATAACCGGAGTTCCATCTCCAGAACCCATGTAAAAAGCCAGGTGTGGTGCTGTGTACCTGTAATTCAACACTGGCAAGACAGGAGGAGCCCCAGAACTCACAAACCAAGCCAGGAAGTCCCAGGTTCCAGTGAGAGACTCCTCTGCTATAAAAAGCAGGAATGGAGGGGTGGGTCATTTGTTTGTGGAGGACCCAAGTTCTGGTCCTAGTACTCACATCAGATGGTCATGACTGCCTGTAACTCCAATGTCAGGGGACCTGACTCCCTCTTCTGAACTCCGTGGGTACCTGAACTCACAGCACGTGCACGTGTGTACACACACATACACTCACACACCATAAATAAAGACAAAAACAAATTAAGGTAATCAGACTAAAGTAAAGATAGACAACACTGGTGGAGCAGCCACAAAAGCACAAATTAATCTCTAGCCTTCAAACACAGAGAGAGAGAGGAGGGATAGAGAAGAGAGAGAGAGGAGAGGGAAGAGAGAGAGGGGAGAGAGAAAGAGAGAGAGGAGAGAGACAGAGAGGAGAGAGAGAGAGACAGAGAGGAGAGAGAGGAGAGAGAGGAGAGAGAGCGAGCCTCTTAAGAAAGTGTCCTCTTGGCTGTTTGGCTCCCTGGCCAGCAGCAGGCAGATGTGATTAACTCCATGCGTCCCATTAGCAGGCCACTGTCCTTACCACTAATTGTCACATGGTCAAAGCTCTAGTAAATGAACCAAACACTTCTTTTATCTGTCATCTTGGACACGACGCCGTAATGATGACCATATGTGCAGCACTTGTATGTTACCGAACAGGGACTTCAGGCCAGGGGATTCCAGCCCGGATACTTCTTCTGCAGGAGAGAAAAGTGGGTCCCCTCTGGAAGCTACAGCCCCTTCCAGAGTCATGCTGGCTTCTTGTGCTTGCCAGGCGGCTCGGCTCTAGGTTATGGACAGCACCTCCATCAAGCAAGCCACAGGTTCTTGGACAGAAAGGAGACCAAGAACCTGGTGCATGACTTGGGTCCAACATGTTCCCAAGGAGTCAAATTCAGTGAATTGTCCTTGAACACCAGACTTGACTCCAGTGCCAGAGAGAGATACCCACTGCTGTGTGGGGGTCAAACAACTGTGCTGCCACCTCGCAGCTGGCCTCTGAGCCAGGCACAGTTCCAGTGTCTCCCTGGGGTCCTCTGAGGACATGACCTCTAGGCAGAATGCAGCAAGACTATAGAGTCATGCTAGGCAAAGCCACGGGGCTGGACTCTGCCACAGCCCTGACATGGCGGGGCTGACGATGGGAGCCAGGGGAGCTGCCCTTCCCCAGCTTCTAGCAGGACCCCCTCCAGGTCCTGTTTGGAACAGGAGTGGAACCCCCCTGGAAAGTCGCAAAACTGGAGCCAGATGTGCCTTGCTGTCTTGCAGCAGGAAGGAGGGGCGGGCTGCCGGCTGGGGCTGTACGGCGCTCTCATTTCTCCGGCAGAGCCACTTGTGAGTGACTGAGCGAAGACACAGAAGTAACAATGGTGGCAGTGTCTGCAGAACAGAGTCCCATTGAGCGCCATGAACGCCTTTTTGAAGTGGAGGAACAGTTTGAAGACACGGCATTCCTCGCCCCATGTTTTGACTCCGAGAGGCCAATGGGCAGAGCCTCAGATGCCTCCAGAGAGGCCCTGGTCCACCTTTGAAGCCTGCATCTGTTTTTGCTACCCCAGACTCAGTGTATGCATCTCCCTGGCAGTCCACCACCCAGTAGGGTTAGAGAGGGGTCTCCATGGAAGACATACAGATGCCTGAATGAGGAATCAGCGATCAAGCGCTTACCCAGCAGTCATAGCTGTGGGGATGCTGTGCTCAATATGCGGAGGCCAAAGGCAAAGTATGTTTGCCCAGCACAGACACA
>NW_004949136.1:1758610-1763876 GCF_000317375.1 Microtus ochrogaster | reverse complement strand
CACACACACACACACACACACTTCCTTGCCTATAACCCTGAAGCTCTGAAACCCTCTCACATGGATGAGAAACAAGTGGGGCCTGAGAGAGGAGGCCTAGAATGGATGGGGATGGGTTGGAGGATGGACATGTGACCCGCAGCACAAGTGATGGGCATCTGCTGCTTGGTCCTGAGTTTGGATAAAATTCAAGAAGGTTCTCAGGGTCTCACCCCCATGCAGGGCAGACCTTCCTCCTGGGAGTGTAAAGTGGCCTTAAACAGCCCCAGCGTGGCCTTTGAATTCATGTTTGCTCTGGGGATGTGGCCCTTAGTTCTTCAAATGCCCCCACCTGGCATTTATTAAACTTGATTGAAAATCCTGAAAGATGTAAAGTCATGGCAAGCAGCCTGCCCACCCTGTGTATGCCACGCTCCCACAAGCTTGCCCTGGGAGGTTAAAGAAGACAGGCTTGCACCCAGCAGTGTGAAAGAGCTGAAAATTGTGACATCACATGGGCTAAAGCCCCCTGGAAGGAGGACAGGATAGGGTTGGATAGACCAGGATAATCAGTAAATAGCAAGGGGACACAGTCACAGAATGGGCTTGGACAGCCGTCAAGAGACACATACAGGGTCACTCCAGGGAAACCACAGACACACAGACACAGACACACACAGACACACACACCTGGAGGGGGAGACCTCCAAGGCTATGTGCAGGCCTGTGGGAAAGTCCGAAGCCCATGCAATGTACCACTAATCTTGGGCAGACCCAAGACCTCCAATCCCAGGCTGGAAAGTGAAAGCCCTACTGTCTCCAAACTGTCTCAGCCTCTGAGAACTGGCGTTCCTTTGATGGCTCTGTGTCCCCTGTCATTGTCCGCTGACAGCCCCTTCGACCCAGCAAAGAGACACATGACGTGGACGTGCAGCATGGCGTCTGACTAAACATCCCGTGGGAAGGTATTCATCTCTAGGGAATGCCTCCTACCTTGGAATGGGGCTCTCGGTTGGCAGTCCTGGCACGGTCAGGTCTGGAAGGTCTAGGCAGCTGTGACTCCAAAGTTGTCTGCCCACCCTGCACAGACCACTGTCTCTCAGCATCAAAGCCGGATTTCCTAGGAGTCCCCAAAAGGTCATTCATAGGTGGGACCTCCCTGGGAAGTCACAAAACCAGAGCCAGATGTGTGGTATCACCCTGCAGCAGGAAGGAGGAACTACCTGGAGCTATAAAGCTATTATTTCCCATGTCAGAAAGTTTGATCCAACCTCAGTGTCATGAATATGAGATTTAGGGATTCCTTTCAGACTTCCACAAGGCTGCCTTCCAAACAAGATACCAGGAGACCACCAAGCAGATGCACTACGCAGGACTGGCCACAAAGCCACCTGTCTTCTTGATGGTCTCTTTCCACAGTGACGATATTCACCATGAGGAAAAGCCCAGACACAGGGGCACTGGGACCAAACCCTAAGAGGGAGAAGGCAAAAGGAGAGAGAAGGGAGGAGATGGAAATAAACCCAGTACAAAACAGCAGGGTTCCCAGCAGCTCCTGCCTCTAAAGGAACAGTGACGGATGCATTTACCTCTGGAGGCAAAGGTCCGAAGGGCTGGGACCAGCTCCTGCCTGGGGGGTCTCTATGGATAAGAACCAAATCTTGCACCGTCTCTGTAGAGTGGCGATGATCCCCATCCGCTGTGCTCTCTCGCCTCGTGTGAACTTGGAATGTGAGGTGTAGACAGAGGCTCCTTCCAATCAATCCGCTAGGTGGGTCAAGGCTTGCCGAGTTCTGGATAGGTTTCTGGAAGATCATGAAGCGTGATCACCAGATCCCTGCCACTCGCTGTCATGTGGAGGACTCTGAGGCCATGCTTTCCCCCTGGGAAAGGTCTGGGCTGTAGATTTGTGTTCAGGTAATTTAATGATTTAATAAGGAAGTCCTGGTTTTGCTGCAAAGTGGGCCCCACATCAACCTGTACATCAGCCTCACTTGGACCTCAGAAAATGTAAGCCCAGAAGTTCCAGGGTATAGACGAAGCCTTTCTACATTCATAGACATAGGGACCTACCATGGACCTACCCTGGTGCAGAGTGCTCTCTGGACAAATGGGGTGCTGACTTCTCCCCCATTTCATCCATCCCTGACTGGGCCTGCCTAGGCTTTCCACCCCCACTGCCACATCCTACCCCTTCCTCCCCAACCCTCTAGGCAACATGGCCGTTGGCTACCAGACAGCTACTTCCTCCCTTTTGGCTACTGTTGGGGACAGGTAGGATGTTTATAAACTAGAGTCAAAATGCAATTTTACTTAACATAGCCTCTAGGATGACCAGAAACCTGAAACACGGGAACCTTTGTTCCTAGTCCCCAGGTAAGACATGGCCATTGCTCGATGAAGAAGTTGTGTAGATGGAGCCTGGTTGTGTATGAGCTTGTCACACCTCAGCCTAGGGAAGGCTTGCTCAGTGCCGGGCAGCTGCCCCACCGGGCAGGTGGGGAAGAAGTACCAGTTTTGTCCGAGCTAGGAAGCCACAGTGCTATGGGCAAAGGCCAAAGCTGTGGGCAGAGCTGTGGGCTCAGTGTGCGTCCTTTTTGGAAAATGAGCTGATCTGTGTAGTCTCCAAGGGCTGGGCAGTGACTGGGGTCTCTGGGGTATTGGTTTGTGGGCTTCAGGCCTGTCTTCCTTCTGAACATTCAGCTGTGCAGCCCAGGATCACCCACTGACTTCCAGTGGAGGGTGTGAAGGGTCAGGCTCAGCTGCTTTTCTTCCTCTGGGTTAGGAGATGTCAGGGAAAGGAAGTGGGGTGTGTCAGTACGTACAGGAGGGGAGATGGGGTGCCCAGTAGTATAGGAGGGGAGACGGGGTGCTCTAGTATGTATAGGAGGGGAGGGGAGATGGTAGAGAGTAGGACTTCTTGGCTGATGTGGGGTCCACCCCTCATTCTCTCTCCTCATGCCTGAGGCAGCCGCCTACACCCAAAGTCATTACTTACAACTACTGTTGGACACAAAGCCACACCACTTCTGGGTTGTGGGTAATGAGGGTCCCCAAGTCAGACAAGGAGGAGAGACATTGAAGTGATCTGTGCTGGGCAGCTGGCAGCCCCACACATGTGACCTGATGTCAACCACAGGCCAGAGGTATCGGGGCACTCGACTGCCACCATACACACAAGTCATAAATAGACCCAAGTGGCCCCGACCACAACCTTGTTTTCGTCCTGTGGCAGTCAAAGGTGATTAATGGGAATTATCTTTAGTGCTAATCAGAGCCGTTTGGAGGAGGCCAGAGTGGAAGGAAACACTCTTGTGACGCTGCTGCGATCCCTTTGAAGAGTTTCGGTTGCGTGTATGTGCGCACGCGTGCATGTTCAGGTAGTGTGTGCACATGCTCGGGTATGTGCATGCACACATGCACTCATGCACATTCTGTGGGGGCTGGCTAGTAGGAAATGGTGTGTGTGTGTGTGTGTGTGTGTGTGTGTGTGTGTGTGTGTGTGCGCGCATGCACATATGCATCCATGCAGAGCCCATGGGACTGGCTAGTAGGAGAGGGTTTGAGACGATGGGATGGAGGCGAGGAAGGACTCCAGTTGTTACCCTGTCCCGGTGCTCCTGTAGCCAGAGAATGCTTACTTCACACAACTCAGTGTGGCGGAGTGAATTCATGACAGCTGCACAGGGATCGCATGTGCTGGGCCAGAATTAGAGCAGAGGCCAGGCTGGTGCCTTGGCAAGAGGGTGGCATCCTCTGTGTGTTCCGTTTCCTCTTCCTTCCAAGCACAAGGCCTTCACTACTACCCATGGCCCAGTCACACCAGGAATTCCCTTTCCTCCTGGGCCCCAAGGAAGGTAGTCAGGGCTCTTCAGCAGCCTCCCCAGGCTAGTATGGATTCCAGATACAAAGTGTCCCTTTATTGGGTATATCAATTCAAAAAGGGGCTAGTAGTAAGCCGAGAATATTTGGATAAACTTGACAGCCCCAGAGACTGAAAAAGCCCTTTTGTTCCCCCACAAGAAGGGCAGCCCTGCCACCCTGGGCTCCCTGGAGCGGCTCCAGAGAAAACTGAGGTTAGAGCAAAAAAATGATTATGGTGCCTCATGAAAGATCCATACTCTACGCTCAGTGTTTATTATTATTTATTTTTTTTTCTTTAGAATGTGTGGCTAACATCCTATTGCATAATGCCAGGCTGTAAGCGTCTGCCAGCATGTGAAGTAAAGTCTGTGGCGTTTGGGGCAGGGATGGGGCGGCACGTGGGTTTTATTTTGCTCGGTTTTGTTTTCGAGATGTTGACGACCAGTTCCAGAAGGTGCAAGCATCTTCTAGGGTTGTACTCTGGCCAACAGAGAGGCTCCTCTCCATGTGAGCCACGGAAAGCTGTGGTTGCAATTGCATGTGGGCATGGTGTTAGAGGAGTCTCTCACCCTGCAGGAATGAAAACTGAATGGAAGCTCTTGGCTGTTGCTGAGAACGGAGCCCACGGAAGCTGCCTTTCTGGGGAGGGCTTGTTAAGGTGGGGAGCAGTCTCAGCTACCAGATTCTGGACCTGGGTGGCCGCTGCTGGATCCAGATCCCAGAAGACCCAAATCAAACACAGACTGGTAGCCCTGTCTCCCCCATGCAGCAGCTCCCACCTAAGCAGAGGTCAGTCCTCACACAGGTAGATTCCCTGCAGAGAACACCTATGGTTCCTTCTGGAAATCTCCTGACCCAGGAAAGCAGAGACGGACACTCGGAAACCACATCAGCTTCTCCAGGTCTCTGGGATTGTTGCCTTCTCCGTGGGCATAGAAGCAGGTCTACCAGAGCAAGGGCCTCTGGAGCTCTTTGGAGGAGGAAAGCCAGCGATCCTGCTTCTGCTAGTGCCTTCTGCAGCAGGAAAAGTAAAAGATAAGGAAGGATCCCGGGGAAAATGTGACCTGCCTCCTACACAGTCACCTTATTTAAATTCTGGATCAGAGGCCATGGGGTTAGCGGTGGTGTTCACAGTCAGAGGCCATGGGGTTAGTGGCTGTGTTCACGGTGACTGTGGCATGCCAATGACATGCTAAGATGGAGTAAAATGCTTGGGGGGCGGGGGCTAGGGAAATGGCTCAGTTGGTAAAATGCTTGATGTGCAAGCATGAGAAACAGAGTTTGATCCCCCACACCCATGTAGAAAGCTGCACACTGCAGTATACATCTGTAATCTCAGCACTAGAGGATTGACACACACACGTGCATACATCTGCGTGCACACAATGCACCTACCCACATAAACACGTGTGTACTACTCGGC
>NW_004949136.1:1732275-1758434 GCF_000317375.1 Microtus ochrogaster | reverse complement strand
CAGGCAGATGGTGGACGGCACCCTTCATTCCTTTGACATTTGCTCAGCAGAGAAACGGGAACACAGAAATGAGGAAAGTTACTCTGTCGAATGGCTTCTGTCTGCTATTCAAGGTTGACTTGGCCATACCTTTGTCTATGAGTCACTTGAAACATGCCCATCCTGAGGCAGACGTCTCAAGCCAAGCTCACATCTGAGGGCGAGCTGAACTTGCAACCCAAAGCCTGTCCCCAATAAGCTGTGCGGAAGCTAATCTGATATAAGCATACCTTACATCTTAGTCCCTTCACCTCTGGTGCCAAGAGGGCTGGGTGTAAGGAGAAAGAATGGTCCAGTTGGACTGTAGTCAGTGCGCCCTAAGGTTCATCTCTTTCTTAACCAAGTGGCCAACCGCTAAAGTCCAGGCACACTAAGAAAAATAGATCATGGGAAGCAGAGTCATCACGAAACAACATTTGGAGGAAAAGCTCCTCACGCAACACAGTCAAAATAAGGGCTGAGCCTCGCCAGCACCCTTTCATCTGTGCATACCTGGGCCCGCTCGGGGAAGGGACTGGCATTGACCCTTTGCGGTACCTCCAAAGACAACACTGTCGGCACCAAGAGTCCTTTGCCAATGACCATTTTTGTATGTCAAAGAGTACCAAGAACTGTTCTTTGTGGAGATTGGCAAGGTCTTTGCTTAGACTTGGCCTGTTGAGATTTGAGCTATTTCCAAGAGTTGACCTCAAAACATTGGGCTGATACAGAAGTTGGTGAGTCACTGTGCTCCTCTGTACCCATGTGTGCCAGTGAGAGGAACGAGTGCCCAGAGGCTGTGTCTGCTGTGGGAGAGGCACCAGATGGAACCTAGCAGGCTTCTCTAAGCACCTACCATGGGCCATGTAGCCTCTGTGCTGGGGGATATAGGTCACCATTATGTTGAGCCCCAGGAAACAGACTCAGGGTGATGATTCAGTAACGTTGACCTGGGGAAGATTATAACTCTGGTTCAGAGAGGACTAGCCAAGAGGGTTGACAGGCAGGTCCTTCGGCACAACCCAGAGAGAGCAATGAGAAAGAAAATGACCCAGACTTAATAGGGGAGGTGAAGAAAGGAGGTCTGGTGGGCAAAGGAAGGCTGATGAGAGCATGTCCTCGGTTGTCTTGAAATGCCTTTGTTCCCTCATTTGTCCCCAAACCTTCTTTGAGCACCTACTGTCTACATGGCTCTAGAAGTCACCCAGGTGACATCCTCAAATCATTCACTATTTGCGGGAGAAGGAAGATGGAAAGTGACCATCATGGTCCAGTCCATCTGTGCTGCTGAGGACCCTTGATGTGAACCCCCAATTAGCATCACAGGAGAGCTATCCTATGTTCTGGCACCCCATATTTCTGGAAAGATGTTCTCTTCTGGATCACTGTGGACGTGGAGGGAAACCAGAGAGTTCTGGATATGCTATATATACCGTCCAGCCATCTATCCATCTACCAACTCAACATCCACCGGTCCACTCACTCGGCATCTACCTCTACACCCATTCAACAATCATTAACCCGTCCACCCATTCAGTTCCCATCTATCTCCCCATGTAACATCCATCTGTTCATCCGCCTATTCAGCATCCATGCATCCATCACCCGTGCAACATCTATCCATCCACACATTCAACAGCCATCTCCCATCCCCATGAATATGCATTCAGCAACAGTCCAAAACCCATCCATTCATCTGATATTTATCTGCTCATCATCCACCATTCAATGTAGACTTCTATACCCACTTGTACATACATTCAACCTCAGTCTATCCCACTCATTCATCCAAATTCCATCCATTCATACACCCATCCATCTGTCTACTTATGAAGACATCCAGTGGGCCTCAGCTAATCACATGTTCCAGGACAGATCCCAGAGAAGCTGCAGCTACCCTCGGCAACCCTGGGGTTGTGAGATTGTAAGGAAAAGCAGAAGAAGCGTTAGCTAGACTGAGTAAGACGTCCTGACGCAGTATGAACGGCTAGATGGTTATAGCATCACACAGCCCATAGGGAGGTGACCCTCTCGCTGAGGGTGAAATAAGAAAGGCCAGGGCCAGCAGAGTAGCCTGGGCTTTGCACATCACTGCCCTCTCTCAGGAGCAAAGGAGCAGGAGACTGCCGCTCAGCGCCAAGCTGCACCAAGTTCTCCTGAAGTTGACCCTCCCCCACGTGCTGCTTGCGATGACTGCTGTGGCCGTGATGGGCATGGCAGAGAGGGGGCATTTACAGCCCATCCTGAGGTTGTATGCCTAGGATTCAGAAGTCCCCCCTGTACACCAAGCAGGGATCTATTCCAGCCAGCTGGGCAGGGAGGCCCAGGACTGCTGGTGGGCTCCTCAGTCTTGCATTCAACTCCCATGTATGAGGGCTTTTGTTAAACAACCATGGCCCTGCTCCCACATGCCTGAGATCTCATGTGGCCCCAACCACATGTCAGTGGCTAGCCCACCACGGGGAACTCCTCCCGCATCCGCTGTGGGGGTTGCTGCGTTCACAAGCGCTGCAGTTTGTCACCCTCTAAAAGCCAAAGAAAGGTTATGTGTGTGACACCTCCCAGGCCCTGCCTGCCCTCAGAAGAGCCACTTCCTGTGACAGCCTAGCACTTACACCCCCTGAGCAGGGGTGTGGCCACAAACATTTGGTTTGGGGTTGTGGGATCTTAAAATATTTTATGATTAAAAAGAAAAAAGCAAAAGCACTTTGCTTTGGAAGGTCAGGGCCAGGTCCGTGCCAGCATGCGAGCTCCAGGCTTGGGGCTCTGCCTGGCCTGTACTTGACTCAGAGGAAACTTGGATCTAAAAATTGCTGAAGTTATTTGCATCTGAACGACACCAGCACCATTCTGGACAGACCAGACTGCAACAGCAGCCTTTGTCCCTCCTCCCAGCAACAGCCTGAGTCAGGACTCTGGGCCCAACCATCCCAAGGACTGCCCTAGGCGATGTAGGGGAGGCTCCAAATTTGGGAAGACCCTGGACACTTAGTAATGCTCTGCAAGTCACCTGGGGACTTGGGGATTTTCTCAGAGGCCTTTGTAAAGCACATGGTCCGAGACATAGCGTAGCTGTGCTTGTGATCTGGGGTCAGCCAACAGGAGCAGAACTAGAGGTATGTGCTCCTATGATGTAAGGAGCAGAGTGTGTGCAGAGCGGGCTGAGCTCAGCTTGTGGAAAGACCCCTCTGAGCTGGCGCTCGTTGGGAACACCTATGGAGGCGGCAGAACATTTATACCCATGACGCCTAGAAGCTCTGCTCACTTGTTGGTGAGATCCAAGGAGTCCTTACAAGGCTCACATCTGGGCAAGCCGACACTGTGACTCAGCCATCTTTGAACAGCAGGATTCGTGGCCACGTTCCTTATAGGTTCAGGCTCGCCACCTCCCCCACATCCTTGTCCTCTAAGAACTAGTTGAAATACCAGCAGAGTGCTGGCTGCTAGGATCAGGTTGTGACATCAGATAATTGACTCTGAAGAGCTGCTTACAGACTGGACTTTGGCAAGGGGGTTGAGTTTGCCAAAGCATCCTCTTTGAGGGTATCTTACGTGTCAGTCAGATGAAGTGACTCTGCCACTACCTAGACAGCCTTGGCTTTGGGAAGTTGGGGCAGGGTAGAGAAGGCCCTTGTGACGAGTGCCACCAGTTCGGCTTCTTGGGAGAAGTGGAGGCAGCAACAATATAAAGAATCCCTGCTCCAGAGCTCCTGAGAGACATTCCCAACGCTCATCACCCACCATGCCATCCATAGAAAAGGCATACAGGTCGTGTGCATTCTAAAGACTGGGGAGGGGTCCTGCTTGGAGCATCTGTGGATCTGTTGTGGTGGACACTCATCTCAAGAGCAGACACACATAGGTCCTCCAAGAGTCATCAAGATCCACCACCATCAGTGTTTAGAAATATGTGAGCATAACAAGATTGTTGGCTGGTGCCTAGTCCATTCTTGTACCTCCACCAGGCTGCCTAAGCTCGCTATCTGTGTGGGTAGCCATGGGCTGGAGAGCAGAAGAGAAGCTCTCCGGTTTCCTAAGTGGACATGGAGACAGGACCCCAGACAAGCTACGTTATCCCATTGAGAGTGATGACCACTCAATGCTAGCTCCCCAGAGGGAGAGATGGCCAGCTAAACCTTCTTGTATTCCCCTGGGGGAAGAACGTTCACTTCTGAGGGTTCTTGCCCACCAACAGGCTCGTGGTGGTGTCCGACCTGCCAGCCCCCAGATTTCAACAGCCCCCCTTCCCACCAGATGTTGCCAGTCTCCTAAGATGCGTCTGTGCCTGCCCCATCTGCAGCTCATACTCTGCTTTACGGAAGACACAGAATGCTAGCATGAATCACCAAGCTGACCTTTTATTTCTTGTGGCTCAGGGTTGCAGCCCATGACCAATGAGACAAAGCCACAGATGCCAAGATGGTTGAGCCATGTGACCCACCTCAAACACCCCACTCGGGTCACTGTGTGCACTGTGGGGATGGTGAGAGGGCTATCCCCATTTGAAGAACATCCTTGGTGGGTTTGCAGTAAGATCACAGGAAAGGGTGGTGACCCAGCTCCTGCAGCAGGCATCAAGAAAGAGCCCTCGCAGCTCCAGGCTTCCAAGGTTCCTCTTCTCCTCGATTATCTTCCTGAGATTCAGAAGTATGAGTCCCCTAGAGGCTTCGAGTCCCTCACACAAAGCACAGTCACACCTAAGTCCTTCTCCACTTCACCATCATGCCCTCTTCCTTCAGGCAAAGTTCACAGATGCTGGCACAGGAGGGTCATTTCCCTGACAGGTAAAACCTGAGCCAAAAAGAGCAAAGAAGGAAAGAGAAGAGGTTAAGTTAGTTTAGCATAGAAGGGCTGGAAGGCACAGAGATTCAGGGGCAGACAGCATAAAGAAGAGGTGAGCATTGAGCTGGATGCACAAGGCATGTACCCTGGGGCTCTGTTTCACAAGATGGCAGAGGACATGGGGGAGATCAGCTATGTGTCTGGGATGTTTGCACACAGTCTGAAGTCTCCGAGTCTGAGAATTGGGTGTGAGATTGCCGGGAACCTCAGAGTGTTCACGATGCATTTGCATGTCTGAGTAACTTCTGGTGTGTGGCTTTCTTCAGATCTTCAAAGGCCTGCGTGGGGCCCAAATGCTGGAAAATATGGGATTCGGTGACTTTTTACGATACACATTTCTTGGTGTGGCTTTAAACCAAGAGCATCTGCCTGTGACTGATACAGGAGCCAAATTCTCCAGGTGTGGAACGGGACATCACCAGCACCTGTTAGGAGAGTCCCTGGTCAAAACTCTCTTTTGGCAGCCCCCCAACCCTGAGCCATGCTCTGGGGTCTGTCCAGGACCCTGTAACTCTATCATACACTACTACCCAGCAACTGTCCAGCGGAGGCCAAGGCCAGAGGGACATAGAAAGTCCCAGACAACTTCTTTCAGGAGTGAGTCCCAGAAAACTCTCTCTCCCTCCTATTCCTCAGCTCCCTCCCTCTCAGCTGGAACAGATGGGCCCCTGACCTCCTGATCTCCTTAGCGAGGCTCCTGTCTGCTGGCAGCAGCAGACCCCATCCTGCTGCCGTGTTTCTGCTTAGCACTTGGTCATGTCACCACCAAGCCCATAATGAGCATCGGGACAGGATTTATGAGCTCATTCAGGCTCCATGTCCGCCACATGGAGGTGTCTCCAGAAGGCCTGCCCTCCTCTTTCTGTCACAAGAATGGACTTTCTGTTTGGGCTCCTTGTGAGTGTCGTAAATCATAACCATTGTATGTGCGTGCTCACACGTGTGCCTCTACGTATCTGTGTGTGCGTATGTGTTCATGTTAGCGTGTGTGCCCAGGTGTGCATGCAGGTGTGGAGGGAAATTAGAGGGACACATGAAACAGTCCTACAGACACCCACCATACTGTGAGCTTCAGGGGAGCACGCTGCAGCCTTAGGGCACAGGCCAACAAGGTGACTCCTAGGCCTCACTCCTTCCTGCAGGCTGGGAATCCATTAGGTGAGCTGACGACAGACGCCTCTGCACTCGCGCCTGTGTGCACATCCCATACGGAGCCAGCCCCTGGCCATGCCCATTAAATGGGAAAGAGCTGGCCCAGCAGAGAGCCACAGATTAAAAGTGCAGGAAACCTCAAATGATGTGCAAAAAAAATTGTCAAGGGTAAGAGGATTTTTTTTCCATCTCTTCGTTTCTTAACTCAGCATTTCTGATGGGGGTGATTGATGAGCTGGGGAAGCTGGCAGGAACACGGGGGCTGAGAGGCCAAGTGGGGGCAAATGAGCAGAAGGGCCACTTCCACCGGTAATTATGGGAGTCCACAGGCTCAACCCCAACAACTCCAGAGCCAGGCTTTCAAGTGGGTGGGGCCCAACTCCAAATCTGGGCAGAGGTTCGGCTCCACAGCCACAGAAAAGCCAGCCAAGAGAACCCCACCACGCTCGAATATGACTCTTGATGTCTCATGTATGAACAGAACCTGATGCGTGGGCCCTCGTTCTCTTGTCCCTGTGAGCTCTCACACATCCTTGGAACTATCAGAGCTACACAGCTCCTGCCAGAGCGTAGGTGCAAGCAGAGTCCAGATGGAAAAGACTGAGCCAATGCTGTTGCCTCTGGCCTCGGGTCCTTGGCACTTGCTTCTCCCACTGCAGTCAGGGACATGTGCTCAGCTGCCTGTGGCTGTGGACTTGATACCCTAACACCCAGGCCTTCCTCTCAACATCCCATGAACCCTCAGAGCCAGGCAATTGCTGGTCAGAGTCCCAGTGGGCCACTTGAGGTCCCCTCAGCTAGGAAGTGGTGCTAAGGCTCCATCTCCATGACTACGTCAAAGCCCAGCTTCAGAGGCAGCAATGCCAAGGACCTGTGAGGATCCAAGCCTGGGTGGTGGATCCCAGATTTTAGAGAATCCCACCTAATTCTATTGCCTAAGACAGTAGCTCCTCCCTCCCTGGTCTCTGAGGTGATCACACTGGGAAAGGGAACTTTCTCAAGTCTTTAGGGACCATCAGGAAAGCAATCATACAGAGGGCCAGGAGCTAATGAAGGACAGAAGCCTGGGCGGTTACAGACTAGGACCAACTACGTCACTTTCTCATAGGAATGAACTCGTCCTTTTCAAAAGTGTGCCAGCTGAGTGTGCATGCACATGCACATGCACACACACCCACCCACACACACACACAGAGGCACATGTGTGCACATTAAATATTCTTGTGTATACACACATGCACTTACATATGTGTGTGTGTGTGCGTGCATGTTCTCACACATGGGGTGCATAGCTGTGTATGTATAGCCATAAGCATGTGCACACATGCACACACCTTGTATGCACGCATATTTATCCATATGATTAGCTGGACCTCACTGAGCTGCCAAGCACTTTAACAGAATAATGAACACGGCCTCATCCACAGCCAGCCTGGAGTGGTTGTGAGCTAATGAACAAAGATTGTTTTTGGTGAAGCAGGTCTCAATTCTGAGAAATCAACAACCAAACCCCAGCAAAGTCCTGGGGACAGAGCCTTATATGAAGACATGCTCATTCACAACACTGTTAACTAGCTCCCCCAGGCCCTGCACCATAAGGGGAAAAAAAAAAACAGAGAGACAGAAAAGTGAGCAAGATACACACAGAGGGAGGAACAGGGAGCCAGAAACGGGACCTGGGATTCTGCACCATCTGCTTAGAGGTCTGTGTGGCAGGAATCCACAGGAAGTCCCTGACCCCTCAGGCAGGGAGAAAGGGGTCCCCTGGCCTCTCGACAGCTAGCTTTTTTCTATTTCTATGTCTCAGGAGCGGGGTGAGCCTCCTTGTCAGGTAAAGGCCCTGTCACCTGTGGGCTGACCTCCCAGCAGTTCCCTGCACAGTTATCAGTTGGGAGGAGGGTCTGAGGTGCTCCCTCTGTGGGCTTGGTGGCCTGAGCCCACCACATCTTAGAGAATGGGAGACCTGACCACCCCCACCAGGCACGTCAGCCCTCATGGTCTCAACATAAGGCCGCTATTCAGTTTGCCTCTATCCTCTGCAGGCTGTGGGGGTCACCCAGTCGTGTTTGGGTTGGTCTGGCCCTGAACTGGAACATGGCAGGCAGTGACCTCCAAGGGTTTGTAAGGAGCAGGGAAGGCTTCGTTTAACCCCTGAGTAGCAGGGCCTTGAGTGAACTCCCGGTATCCTGGATAGGGTTCAGACACCTGGGAAGATCTCCCTGGGCACCCCTCCCCTGAGCCCCAGAGGAGAGGAGAGGAAAACCTCTATCCTAATGGCTCTAGAGTTGAGGGTCCTGCCTCTCAGGAAGCATTCTGACCCCCTTTCCTGCTCCCTAAACTAAGGGAGGAGTGCAGTCGGGGCTCCCAGCTTTGCCAACAGTGTATGGACCTTAGTGTTGCAGATTTGAGAGGAAAGTCGAGATCCCAGGCTTGGGGCGGGGGGGGGGCATCTGTGCAAGGGTACACTCCGCTCACCCCAGCGTCTGCACTCTGGGTGTTCCCCATCCCCACCTTCCCAGGCACAGAACATAGTTGCTTTGTGGGCTCATCCACAGCCAGCCTGGGTTGCTGAAGCCTCTTAGATGATTCTGGGCTGAGGGAACATGGGGGGCAAGTGGTTGAAGGGCTTGGCCACTTAACTCAAGTCTCTGCCTGATGGAGTCAGTGCTTAGCCCCATTTCTGTCCCGGCTGCCTCGTGCTGCCAGAGAATCCACTGGACACCCAAGGGAGCGCATGGGGTCCTGGGATGGGGCATTGCTACGTGTTACTGTCTAGGGCTGCAGTCTACCCCTGGAATCTGCAGGGCTTCCTCCATACTCTCCCTCCCTACTGGGCCCCTTCAGGCTGATGCCCTTTGTCAGGAACCCAGGGGTCACTGACAGGTGTCAATTGGGAGACAAAGCCATCTGCCACGTGCTCAGGGTCTGACTTGTGTCAGAATCCTTGGGGACAAGGGAGTGGGTGTACAGAAGCAGGACGTGTGCTTTCATTGTTGTGCACGGAATTCCAGTGCCGGCCATAGGTGCACAAAGATCTTGAAAACTGCATGCCTAGTGGTGAAAATCCACTGAAAGAGCCCCTCCTGCTCCACCTTCGCCCCTTCCCAACTGAAAACGCCTGCCCCAGGATACTCCTGCCCGCCAACCTCCCTTTTAACCATCCTGCCTTTCGTGTGCCCAGTTAGCCACCCCAGTTGCTTCAAAGGCTTTGAATTAGGGCTCGCCGTAGGCTCTGAACAGAGCAGGTATGAGTGGAACTCTATGGTGTCAGCAGCTGCCAGCCTGTGGTCCAGGTCTTCTTGCAATCAACCCTTCAGGGTGGGGACAGGGGTTGGGGTGGAGTTGGGGGGAACACAGATCAGCAAACAAGACTCTGAAGAGAGTTCAGAAGGCATCAGCAACGACAAAGCAAAGCCAGTGTGGGCCCTGCCTGTTGTGCAGGACCTGGGGAGGAAGCATGATGTTTGCTGGCTGGCCAGCATCAAACTGAAACTTCCCAATTTTGAGGACACGAAATGTCTTCCTGGCATTCAGGTGATGTGCTTATCTGACAGGAGTGTGTCTACACAGGCACACGCACATGCACGCTAGATACCACACACACAGACTCAGGTGCAGCTGCACACCCCGGTAACACCTTTACCTTCAGAAGTGCTTTTCCTAGCCCAACACCCCCACTGTCCTTGCAGAGGGTTTGTGGCAGACACAGAAGGCTCTGCTTTCTCACACCTGGACAGCTTGCTGGAACACTTTACCAGTACAGGAGACTCGTCATTGCCTGGCTTGACCGTGAGCAGCTATGTAAGAACAGGAAGAGCCACCCTCTTCTCCGCCAATCTCCTGGTGGCTCCCTGGACCAGGTGTGATGGGTAGACAGGGCCTCTCTGATGCGTAGGACTGGCTGAAGTTCTCACCCAACCTGTCATCCTGCCTCTGAGGTCAGTGCAGCCTGACATAGCACACGGGGCATCTCTGACCTTAGCGCACTTCTTTCCCAGCAGGTCTCTGAAGACTTGGGCAGCGAGAAGTTCTGCGTGGATGCCAATCAGGCCGGGGCTGGCAGCTGGCTCAAGTACATCCGTGTAGCGTGTTCCTGTGATGACCAAAATCTCACCATGTGTCAGATCAACGAACAGGTAGGTCTAGGATGGTCACCGTCCCTGCGAACTGTCCTTGGAGACAAGGCACCAAGGTGGATGGTTGCTAAGGGGCGGGTCAGTCGAGCCTCTGGTAAGATCGTGGGTCACCTGCTAAGCTCTGTCCTGCCGTAGGGGGTGGCCATTTGACACCTGCCCAACTGGGCTACCTGTAGAATTTAGCTGCCCCAGAATACTTCACAAGAGCAAAGACCACAGAGCAAAGGTCAGAAGAAACTTGTCTGAGGCTGGCGACATTGGAGAACTGAGAGCTGTGGTTTTAAATAGCAGCTGAAACAGACAGGACCTCAAGTCACAGGGGCCTCATTCCCTACAAATACCAAGAATTGTGGGAAGAGTGGCCAACAGGAACCAAAGGGAAGGAGAGTTGCCTAAACCCTGGTCAATCAAGGCTTCCTAAAGTCCACATTGGCCAGTTTAACGGCACAGAGCTACTTCCTAGACCAGGAAAAATGCCCAAAGCCCACAAGTCATAATCATGGCGTGACCTGCTGCCAAGCGCATGTTCCTGCATTGGCATGGCCTCCCGTCTCTCTAGGAGTAAACTGAGCTGAACAGTCCTGACTTCTGCCTCATCCTTCTCAGAGGCTGAGGAACCTGCAGTTCTGAGCTCAGCTTCTCAAAACCCCCACAAGTTCCCTAGCTCCATGGCTTGCCACTGCAGTCCCAGGGCAGGGGTCCAGACCCACAATACTCAGTTTCCTTCTGCTGGGCATCATGACCAGCGCTACTCTGTCTCTTCCGTAGCTTCACGTTTGACCTTGCAGATATCAGTCCTCCAGCAAAGCCTTGAGTTTTCCTCCGGGTACCAACTCCCAACCCTCCCAGCAGAGCAGTTCATTCTGCCTGTGTCTTCGGGCTACATGTGAGATGTTGTTGGGGGGAAAAGGGTCCATTTTATTTTAAAAACCGTTCGTGAAGACCACGTAACAAAGGGCCCATTCTTGGGCCGCCCTGCAAGCCATCTAAAGTGGTTCAAGGCTCTTGACTCTAGAGAAATATTTTGCATTTAAAAAGGAAACAGGGAGGCCATGAGGGAGGCCTCTAGCCCTGCTTACTGCTTTGCTATGCTCCTCCAGAGCTGTCTCCGTAGCTCTTGGGCTCAATTTGCTAGCAGTGGCTCCACCAGACACTTGCTGGTTCCAGACAGAACCAGGACCCAGGATGCTGCTGCCAAGACCTCCATGACCTTCCACTAAAACCAAAAATTTTGAGGGAAGGAAAAAAGACAACTTTCTGACTGAGGGATTTTGAGCATAGGAATAATAGCTATGACGGTAAAGGGGAACATAGGAGAAAAACTTCCCGCTTCTAGAAAAAAAAGAGACAGAGTGACGGGAAACTGGATTTAAGGTACACGGGGTTTGGCCAAGCCCCCCTCTCCAGCTCAGATCTGCAGAACATTGAGCCCTGGAAAGCATGATGCGGGCATCTGCGTGCAGGGATGTGTTTCTGCGAGATGCTGGTAGAGCAACGAGAATACAGTTTCTGTTACCTGGGAAACAGATGCTGGAACTTAGCTGAAATGGAACAGTGAGGCTTGAGTCTTTGTGGGGCAAGCCTTTTAGAAAACACACACAGTATAGTCCTCTCAAAGAAAAACTGGCCTTCAAAAACCTTTTATTCTTTCTTAATTATTTCAGGGACGTTTACTTAAACTACCATGTATGGGTTAAAGAGAAGTGATTGCCTTGCAGGGAATTCTCTTTTCATTTCAGACCATGGGCGGGAACGCTCCAGGTTAGAGTCATTTACATCCTTGGACCCCTGCATCCTTTGGTTCAAAGCTACTGCGTCCCCAGCCTTTCCCAGCCCTGTGCACTGAGCCCTGAGTCCTACCCTGTGTCTTATGCCCTGTGTCCTGTGCCTTTCCCTGTGTCCTGTGCCCTGTATCTTATGCTCTGCCCTGTGCCTTTCCCTGTGTCCTGTATCCTGTGCCCTGAGCCCTACCCTGTGTCTTGTGCCCTGTGCCTTTCCCTATGCTCTGTGTCCTGTGCCCTGCCCTGCCCTGTGTCCTGTGTCTTATGCTCTTCTCTGTGCCCTGCACTCTGCCCTGTGTCCTCCGCCCTGTGTCCTGTGCCCTGTGTCCTGCACCCTGTCCTGTGACCTGTGTCCTGCGCCTTTCCCTGTGTCCTGTGCCCTGTATCTTATGCTCTGCCCTGTGCCTTGCCCTCTGCCCTGCCCTATGTCCTGTATCCTGTACCCTGAGCCCTACCCTGTGTCTTGTGCCCTGTGCCTTTCCCTGTGCCCTGTGTCCTGCACCCTGTCCTGCGCCCTGTGTCCTGTGCCTTGCTCTGTGTCCTGTGTCCTTTGTCCTGCACTATGTGCCCTCTGCCATGTGTCCAGTGTCTTGTGACCTTCCCTATGCCCTGTTCTTCCCTTTTCTCCATGTCATTTTCTCTGTACCCTGTGCCCTGCCGTGTGCTCTGTGCATTGCTTGACTAATGCCAGGTCAGACTTACCTGTGCCTCCTTACCTGATGGCTAGCTCTCTTCTACATGGTCTTGTAGGGTGAATTCTTCCTGGCCTAATCCCATGCGTAGGATGATAAATAGCCTCATGTTTAGAAGGATTGGAGATTTAGGCAAATGCCACCTTTGAGAAGGTCCAGAGCCAAAATAATACCCCAATCCTGAAGCTGTTCCCACCCCCAGACTTCACACTGAGACCCCTCTGTAGAGAATAAGCCCCCTCCCCACTGGAACACACGGACTCACCCCAAATATTCACCAGTTAAATGAAATGACTTTCTGAAAGGCAAAATAGATTTCAGGCTAGCTGTTATTCTCCCCCAAACAGAGATATGTACACACACACACACACACACACACACACACACACATGCCTCTCTTTTCCTCCCTTTCCCTCCCTCTCTCCTTCTCTTTTTCATAGCTGGCCACAGCCCCCATGTAATCACTTCCATTTCCTGGCCATCCTGTGAAGACAATTGTCCCTGTAGAGTAGCACTTTGACCCTCTCCGCAGCTGAATAAAACTTCCTGGAGATACTACTAGTAAAAAAGATTCCTGAGGACAGGCTTCTCTTTGAGAAGGAAACACTGAAAAGTGTCAGGTCCTGTTTCTCAGATTATTTTCTCCCTCCCCTGAGTGTCTATGAAAACTTTTAGGCAATTAGGAACACTGCACAGCCGTGGGCACATACACAGCACATATGTGCAAACATGGGTGCGTGTACATACCTAAACATGCAGTTATATGTATAATCACACATGCTGTGGGCATACACACACACATGTACATACCTAAACATGCAGTTATATGTATAATCACATATGCTGTGGGCATACACACACACATGCACATGTACACAGCGCTGCCAGGACAGCACAGCCCATGAGGAAGCATCTGCATTGCAGAAATGATGCTGTACTATCCAATGAGAAATATACGTCAAGTCAGAAAAGCATAGGCCTTGCTAATTCAAGGTTCAAGATGCAGGATTTCAGCTCCAGTATCCAAAAGAAATAGAAGGACAGGAGAAGGTCTCAGCATCTTAAGAGAAAGTTCTGGGAGCTACAGCCACCAGAAGAGATCAACAGTCCACCTATGGAGAAGAGGCGGCTCTAAATTGAAGACATGGGTCAACATGAAGAACGGAAACCCAGGGTCCCAAGATCTGTGTTTGTAATGGTCAGGACCTGGGCTTGAGTCAACTCAGAAGCCTGGATTTCTGGGGTCCTGTGTTTTTGGAAGAGACCCCATGTCAGCTGCACATAGAAGACTAAAGAAGGTACACCTCCCTTGCCATCATGGGGCTGCCCCTGCCCCTCTGGCGGCTGCTGGAGCTGTGACGCACACAGGCTCTGGAAGCCTCAGCAGCCCGCCTCCTGGTTCTGTTCGGGTCCCAGATGCCGAGAGTCCTCTCAGCCCAGCCATGAGCCCTCACCCCAGCTTCGTCTGGGTGTTCAGACCTGCTTCAGGCCCGAGGACAAACGTTATCTTTTTATTTGCTCCTCTGTAGCCTTCTGGAGCTGGAAAAGTAGCTCAGGACTTCAAGGGGTTCAATTCCCATCCATCTTTACCGAAACTTCCCTCCAGCCTCCTGGTGCCTTGAGTGTGGGTCGATATGAAGCATGTAGCCACTTCTCCGGGAGTGCTGGCCAGGCTCCATGCCCCTTGTCTATCTCAGCTCCCACCCCGCCTAGCGACACGAAAGAAAGTCACTGACCTTGTACCTAATTTCCCGTCTGAACTATGAGAGGCCCTCCTGGTGTTCTGTAGCTCTGAGTCCTCTCTCCAGGAGAACCCATGCTCATGGGAAGGCACTGGTCCTGTCCCTCATGTCCACCTGGGAATCTTCCTTATGATTCCAAGAAGGAGAGGCAGGCAGCAGAAGAGACTGAGATAGACCTGGGGTTTTCCTTCTGTATACTAGAGGCCACAGATGGCCTTGGGACACCTGGCCCCTAAAGACCAATACTTTTCCTGTTTTTGAAAAAACAAAGTCTTTGGGGTGGCCCATCTGGTTAGAACAGCATACCTTCTGCAGAAGTGGGGGACCAGGGCTTTGCCCTGGTATTTTGTTGGGGGTAGTGAAGCCACAGACCTAGTTCATTGCCAGATGCCAAGCAGTCATTTCTCTTCCATCTGTACACGAGTCTAGGGGCAAACACGCACCCACAGCATCTCAGTTCATTTTGAACACCTGAGGACCCCCGCCCTTGCCCCGCCCCATCAACCCCTTCCAAGACCTCTCTCTTTGGAAAATTCAAAACATCCAGGTCACCCCTGGGTGTTTTTTTCCTCCTGCAATTATGAGCAAATAAGTTGGTTTCAAACATTTAGGAGACACAAGCAGGGTCTGTTACTGAATTTGTTTTAATGTTAAGAAAGAAAAGAAAAGCTTGGAAATACTGTGCCCACAGGAAGAAGCAGGGGGTGGGCAGAGATCTCTCCACAGAGGAGCCATTCTCTCTTTTCACGCATTGCCTCGGTAGGGTGGGTCTGTGGGCAGAGGAGGGTTTACTGGTCAGCGGGCTGAGGGTGGAGGACAGGATGCAGCCCTGGGAGAGCCGTGCTGCTCTGGCTTCGCTCAGCTCCTTTCATCTGCAAGAACAACCCCAGCCTGTGCTCTCTGTAGAGCACCCCAGTTTCTCACGGCAGGGCAGAAGAGCCAGGGTGCCGTGCCCAGCCTGTGACTGGAAGGCTGACAGCCACAGCCAAGGAAGCTCAAAGGACAGGTCTGCCCACAGCAGGAGAGCGGCCCCTCTCGAAAGCATTGAACACGGTGTTCAAACAGAGAAACCTGGGCAGGAGCTGTGCATCCAAGCGTTTCTTCACAGAAAAGCCAGTGCTGCCTGGCCGAAGCAAACAGCCAACGGCTCCCTGCCCGGAACATCTTTCCCTCCGAAGTGTGTGAGGTGCTAGGGTTGATAGTTTGAACAGGGTCCTCAGGCTCTGAGCCCCTGACCTTTCCCTACTCCTATGCTTTCCTCCTTTAGATTTTCAATCAAAAGAATCATATGTTTTTGTTGTGGTCCTTTGAAATCGTGGCTCCAAAGGGCTAAACACAATTTTCTCTTTGGAAACAAGCAAGGTGCGATTAGAGAATTTGTTGATCCTTTCTTAACACATGAACCCTTTCTTAGCCCATGAACAAAACACTTTCGAAATGCCGCTGTAGACTAATGAGATGTATCGGCAGGTAAAGGCACGGGCCACCTCATTTGATGGCCTGAGTTCAGTACCTGGAACCCACATAGTGGAAGGAAGTAACAAACTTCTGCAATATGTTCTTAGACCACACACACACACACGCACACACACACACGCGTATACACACACACGCGCGCGCACACACACACACACACACACACGCACACACAATTTAGAAGTTTTTTACCTTAAAAAATATATATCAAATGTGTTTTAATTTTGGAGAGCAGCTAAGCTTAAATTCAATTTTCAGCTGTGGTGATGGCCCCAATACAACAACTGCCTGTCAGAATTTATCTTCCATTAATTAAATGCAGTCCCTCGTTGGGAGCCATGTAACGGCATTGATTATTTAACTGTGGGCTAATATTTGATATTTTACGATCCTTATCCAAACTGTGCAACTAAGGAAGAGATAAATGCATAAGGATGTTTTAAAATTTTTCAGTGGCAGAGCATACAGTAACAAAATTATAGAGGCTCAGGCACAGAGGAAATTATTACAGCCGGGCATGTGGAGAGAGGAGCACACAGATGCAGGGACACTGACGGAGCCACGTGCATGTCCACTGATTTTAAGCCCATGCTCACCACATTTCCGTCCTGCAAGGGGTTTTTCTTTTATTTCAGTGCTAGGATGCTCAGACATAGCAGGCCTGGGCACTGTGGGGTGTCGCCTTTGCTCATAATCACTAAACAGTATCTTCAGTACAAGCCAAGGGCCCTAAGGATCTGAGGGCCGGCAGCCACTGTAAACTGCCTTCTGGATGCTCGTTTGTATGAAGGGTGCTGACGCTTGAACCTGATCCCCAGGCAGGTGTCTACCTTTCAGTGAGAAGGTTCCAAGTTCTCTCTACGACAGTGTCTGGAGCATGACAGAGGGAAAAGAAAATAGTTTGGGTTGATGGAAGAGTAGTTACAGGCAGTGGTATTGGCCCAGACTGAGCTGCCGCTGCTGGATGAGAGAAGTGGAGAGGGAGAAACGGGGGCTCAGCTTCAGGCTCTGCCTGATTGTGTCCTTATTTCAGAGTGCCACCAACAGAAGCCATTGTTGGAAAGAAGCTGTTGCCACCAAGTTCTCAGACAAGGAATAGCCACTAGATCTGAGGTGACAGGACCCCAGGACTCATGTACCTAAAACTTGTGGCACTGTGGTTTAGAAAGAAGGCAATCAGCTTCTTCCTGCAGCCACCCACCCAAACCCCAAGACACCATTGAGGGCTGGAGGGTGTCGTACTCCTGGGTTTCCTAGACTCCTTGTTCGCAGCCTGTCTTGTGAAGCTAATGGTCAGGGACCAGCGCACTCCAAATGAATGCAGTAAACCAGTTGGCAAGAATCTTAAGGGACGACGGTTATAGTTTATTATAGGCCAGGCGCAGAAGGGGCCTGGAGCATACAGTGGGCAGCAATGCTTAAGCCTGAGATGCCCTATATTGGCTCCCCAACCAACAGTGCCAGCTCCGACCGAAGTTGGCCTTTGTTAAGGGAAGTCACCCAGCTCCACAGAGCAGGAACTGACTTTCTCAGAGTGGCTGGCTGATAAGGGCTGTACCACTTGCGACAGGTCATAAAAGCATGGGCTGGCTTCTGTATGTGCCCCCGTGGTTGCCTAAGGTAGCCGAGACTTCAGGAACGTCTGTGAAGACTCCTGTTCATTTCCTTGGCTCTCCAGGTGGAGACAAGCTGGGGCACCTGGGCCCCGCCCTGGCCTGTGCAATTAGCACTAATAGGGATTGATTAATTACGTCCGGGGCTCAAAGTCCTACTGGCCACAGTTGCCTAACTTGCCGCCTTGTGGTCCCCACATGTCCCTGACAGGGGCCCTGGTGGCCCTTCTATGAAGATGAGAAAGGGATACTTGTGGCCCTACTGTGGCTCACCTTGCGGTGTCCATGCTGGTGGGAGGGTCCCAGAAGGCTCCTGTATACAGAACCGGAGTAGAGGTCCCTGGAGGCCCGGTGAGCCAAGGAACAAAGGTGTGGGAGGGTGTGGAGTCCCCGGAATGCCCCAGCCTCAGAGGGTATGAGGGGGAGGGAGGCTGGGCAGCCCTAGAGCTAAAGTAGGAGTCAGGAGGCCCAGCGGCCCCCAAACGGTCGGGGGTGGATAGGAGTGGGTTCCAGGAGGACAGCTACCTTCAAAGGAACCAGGAGAGAAGCTGATGACCCTGTAGCCTTCTGAACCAGAATCAGGTGGCAAGGCTCCAGATTCCTTTAGCTCAGAGAGAAAGGAGGTAGTGTGTGTATAAAGGAACCCTGGAGGTCAGTCAACCTAACCAGAAGTGTGATAGGGGGTGCAGGCCAGAAAGGCTGGCAGCCTGAAAAATGTTGCGGGTGGAAAGGATGGGTGCTCTCCCCTCTACCCACTTCTTGGAATAGGTACCCAGCAGCCAGCTGGTAGGAGGACACACTGCTGGCATGGTAACCATGGCCTCGTACAATCTGGGTGATTGCAGCAGGGAGCAAAGCCAGTTGTTGGCTAGCTCTAACTCAAGGACCTTGAGGGGCCAAGCTCTCAGTCCCCTCTTCCAGCCCTTGTACCCAACACCAGGTCACCTACCACATTATCACTGAGCCATGGGCATGAAGCATGTACTTGCTGTATGTGTCTGTATGCGCTCTGTTGCCAGAGGGAATCATGAGTAACCTTATTAACAGCTTGACACCCTCCCCTCCAGCTCAGGGGGTGCCTGGGTGGCCTCAGTTCCTCACGCTGGAGCAACTGTGGGTGGATCCTCTTCTAAAGCAAGGTGGCTTGAGTCTGGCCTTCAAGAAAATAGGTTAGTCAGCTGCTATGTGGCAGGGATCTCAGAAACCATTGGTTTTATTCAAGAAGTCTTTTGACCCCATCTCTAGTCTCCATTTTAAAACCTCTTTGTATTATCAACCTCCCTGAGAATAACGCCCGATCAAGTTACTACTATGAGCTGATCTGTGAAGGACTGTCTCACTGATAAGATTGCTGGGTATGCCTGCAGGTTCCTGGCTGTGCACTTCCGCTGTCTGGTGTTCGTGACAGCCAATGGGCACTGCGGACCCAGTGCGGCTCTTCTGTGTTCTTTAGTGACTCCCAGGTGTCACTCTGGAGCTAGCTGCCCTTAGCCCTAGGTAGGACTGTATTCTTGGGAGGCAAGCAGGCGCGCCAGGCTCCCTTCAGTATCTATAGGGCAAACCTCTGCCACGACCAATTAGTGGCAACAGAAATGTTGTTTACCGTTTATGGCCAGGAGAATCACTGCCTCTCTCCATGGGTTTATGCAAGTTTGTCTTCTTTTAAAATGTTTTTTTCTTCTCCTCTTCCTCATGCCCTGTCCCCCTCCAACAATGCAGAAGGCTAGCCTAGGGCAGCTGGTGTCTCTGGGGTATTTCTCCCACCCCTAGACAGTCCTAACATAAGAAGAGAGTCCCAAGCAGACCACTTCTGCGGTAGGCAGTAAGTTACCCAAGAGAGATGAAGCCACGTGTCTGACGTTTCCAGATAAGAGATACTTACTGAGTCACTGTGCTCCTGGGAGGCCCAGGCCCTGCACTAGGAGAGTCTGGGCCTCTGGAGTCTTTAAGACAGAGCCTGGGCAAAGTCAGGGAAGACACAGACACACCCCAAAGTCACCTGCAGTGCTCTGACAGCTTAGTCTCCCTGACGGAGTCCCTGTAATCTGGGACATTTGCTAGGGTACCCCTGTCAGTCTTGGTTCAGATCCTACCGCTGAACTGGACACCCCAAATGTAGCTGTCTCAGCCTCAGGGCCCACTTTCTCCAGGCATAGAACTCCACCCCTGTCCCCCAAACTCCAGTCACCTGCTGGATGCAGCTCCTGGCGGGCATGCACACCATGCCACCCCTGGCTTGCCAGACTCACAGCTGCCGCACTGGTATAAAAGTCACGCATGGCAGCAACCTCGCCCACGGGGCCTGTGCCCAGCTGGAAAGCGCCTTCACAAGTCACCAACACCCAGAACTTTCAGGTCCCCCTAGAGCCAAGTGTCTCGGGCACGCATTGACAAAAGGAGGTTTGAGAATAGACTGGAGCATTCCCAGAGGGAAGTCCCTGTGATCTGGGACATTTCCTAGGGTACCCCTGGCATGCCTGGCACCCGAGGAAGTGGCAAGCCTCCATGTGGGTGTTGGGAACTAACCACTTCACAACCACTGAGCCAACTCTCGGGCTTTCTCCTGTCCTTTCTATCAGAGCAAAATGAGACGAATTAAAATGGACTCGGTTCCTCTCCTTTCTTCATACGCTGTAGAAGTTCTAGGGAAAGACCTTCTTCACGGTCGGATCTGGCCAGGGAGATGGCTCAGCAGGCACCTGCCACCAAGCCTGACCTGAGTTAAATCCTCAAGACCCACATGGTCGGGGGAAAGAACTGACAACTATCAGTTGTCCTTTGAGATCCACATGTTGCCCCTCCCCCAGTAGACACAAAAATAAGTAAATGTAATAAAATTTGTTTAAATGAAAAAACAAGCAGTTTGGGGGCTGAGGAAACGGCCCAGCAGTTAAGATTATTGCCGATCTTCTAGATTTGTGGTTCTCAGTCTCCTCATGCTGTGACTCTTTAACACAGGTCCTCATGCTGTGGTGACCTCCAGCCATAACATTTCTTGTTGTTGCTTCATAACCGTCACTTCCTACTGCTATGAATCATAATGTAAATATCTGATACGTGACCCCTGTGAAAGGGTCCTTTGACCCCAAAGGGGTTGCAACCCACAGGTTGAGAACCACTGTTCTGGAGGATTCCCAGCCCCCACATGGCAACCATAACTCCAATCCTAAGGGATCCAGTTCCCTCTTCTGGCTTACTCAGGCACTGCATACATGTGGTGTATTTACATGCTGGCAAAACACTCATACACATAAAATAAACATGTTTTTTTTTAATTAAAAATTGGGTGAAGTGGCCCCCTCAGGCCAGCCCCCTCTCTGGGTAGCCCTGCAGTGGTGGGGAGCTGGTCCATGGGTACCTCTGTGGGGGAAGCTCCGTGGTCCGTGGGTACCTCTGTGGGGGAAGCTCCGTGGTCCATGGATACCTCTGCAGGAGAAGCTCCGTGGTCCTTAGGCACCTTTGTGGAGAAGCTCTGTAGTCTATGGGTACTTCTGTGGGGAAAGCTCCTTGGTCCGTGGGTACCTCTGTGGGGGAAGCTCTGTGGTCCATGGGTACCTCTGCAGGAGAAGCTCCGTGGTCCATGGGTGCCTCTGCAGGGAAGCTCCGTGGTCCATGGATACCTCTGTGGGGAAGCTCCGTGGTCTGTGAGTACCTCTGCCATGAGAACACACGGCTTCAGTGTTCACCTTCTGTCTTTAATCTCTGTCTCCTAGATTTACTATAAAGTCATCAAGGACATCGAGCCTGGAGAAGAGCTGCTGGCGCACGTGAAAGAAGGTGCCTACTCCTTGGGTGTCGTGGCACCCAGCCTGGATGGTAAGAGCCTGCTGAGCTGTGGCCCTGAACCCCCACCCAACTGGGAGAAAATGAGTGGTGTGCCGCCCCTGCCTGCCAGCAGGTCTTGCCAGCCAATGCTCTGGCTGAGCTTCTGCAGACCACAGGTGTATGACTCAGGTCTCTCTCAGTGTGATAAAGGCCGTGACCAAGAGCAACATGGGAAGGAAGGTCTGATTTGGCATACATATCCGAAGTCACTGTCTGCTGATAGGAGCAAAGGCAGAAACTGAAGGCGGGACCCTGGGAGCAGAGGCAGAAACTAAAGGCAGGACCCTGGGAGCAGAGGCAGAAACTGAAGGCGGGACCCTGGGAGCAGAGGCCATGGGGGAGTACTGCTTACTGCCTTGCTCCCCATAGCTTGCTTAGCCTGCTTTCTTATACAACCCAGACCACCTGCTCAGGGGTAGTACCACCCATGGTGAGCTGAACCCTCCCAGATCAATCATTAACTTAAAAAATGCTCTACAGGCTTGCCTAGGTCCAATCTGGTGGAGGCATTTTCTCAATTGAGGTTCTCTCTTCCCAGACAACTCTGTTCTATAACAATAATAATAATGATGATGATAATTATAATAATAATAATAATAGTACTATAAAGCCAATCAGCACAACAGGCTACCAGCCCCTTACCCCTGAGACTAGAGATCCCTACCTTTCCTTGGGGCCTCAAAACACATCCTGAAGAGGGGCTTGAGGCAATGTAAGACAATTAGCATTATGCTGAATTTTATCTATATAGTGTTGGTGACCCAGAAAATGAATTTTTGTGTATATATATGTATATATGTGTGTGTGTGTGTGTGCTCATGTACATATATGCATACATACATGTGTGGGGTATATGTGTGTGGGTATGTGCTCTCGTGTGTACTCATTCACATATGGTTGTTCTTGGGTGTCTTCCCTGCTGGCTCCCCACTTTCCTGAGGCAGGGTCTCTTATGGAAACTGAAACTCCCAAGTTTGTCTAGTCTAGCTAACCAGCTCGGCCTGGGGACCACTGTCTCCACTTCCTGAGCCCTGGGTTACAAGAGACAGTCACACCTACCTGGGTTTTACATGGGCACTGGGGATCTGAACTCCGCTCCTTGCACTTATGTGTCAAGTCTTTTTTCCCACTGAGACATCTCTGCAGCCCCTGGGTGGTGTTTCAAGTGTATTCCTCTTACCAGCTTTTTGTAGTAAATGACCCCAACCTAGTTGGTACTTGGGAGGCCAGGCAGAACCCAGAGCTCTCCTTTGTGAATGACTCCAGCCCGCGTAGGAGGGGAGAGCAGCCAGGCTGTCTCTAGAAGTGATCCCCACCAATAATTAAAAGTCCTGGAGAAACACAGGGGAGAAGCAATGGTGGCAGCAAGCTGAGGGCTACAATGGAGTCACAGTAGGATGTGTCCTTAAGCTCTCGATGCAAATAGGTACCCATCTGTTAGGGTGTGTCCGCAGGTGCTCCTGCTTGCCACTGTATACCTGAGCACCTCTGAGATGAACCAGAGAGGAAGCCGGTTTCACACACTCTGGGTGTTCCAACACACGGTTTATATCCCCTCGAGTCTGTGTCTGTCTACTCAGGGTCCTGGCACAGCTGCTTTCGAGAAGACTATCTCGGCAACAAAGAGTGAGTCTGTTGGCCCTCCATGGTCGTTGATGACCAGGGAACTCAAGGGTTTGTGTCTAATTTCTTGTGGGGCACAGGAGGCGTTTCTGTGTTTTCCTGTGCATGCAGGGCAGGTGCATATGTGTGGGCATGCATATAGAGGCCAGAGGTCAACCATGGCTGTCATTCATCTGGTGCTGTCTACACGATATCTCTTGCTAGCCTGGAGTTTGCAGTAATTAGCCAAGGACTGGATTCCAGCAAGCCCCAGGGACCCTCCTGTCTCCGCCCTACCAGTGCTGGGATTATTGACGACCTACTACTATACCATACCAACGTGTCGTGGAGATTAACTCAGGGCCTGTGCTACGCAGCAAGCATGTTTCTGGTTATCTTCCCAGCCCTCTTTCTTCTTTTTTAAGACTGAGCTACCAGTGAATAGAAAAAGAAATGTCCCCTAAATGTTTCTAGAATCTAGAATAAGCCCATTCTCTTCTCTGTGAGGCCAGTGCCTTGGACTCCCTCAGGAAACACAAGGATTCCTCAATGATCCCCACTGGATTAGGCAGAAGTTTCTGTGACCACACCTGTGGAACTCTGCCTCAGTTTCTCTGTTGACCCTACAAGCCTGCCAGTGATCAGAGTGCCTCATTGTTTTTTTCTGCAGCAATACATAGTTCTAAGTTGTCAGACAAGAAATTGGGGTAGAAGGACCATTTTACCAGACAAGGTCCTCTGTCTCCGCCTCTAAATTTTGGGTTTAATTAAGCCATCGGGAAAGCAGAAATGAATTGCCAAGACTTATGCAACAAGATGGGGGGGGTCTTTTCCTTAAAATCACTGCTGCATGGATCTGTGAATCTTCTGAACTGAGAGAGAATCCTCACCCACGCAGCTCCGTTCACGCGGTGAAATGTCTTTCTTCCAAAAGGATTTTTAAAAGCCTTGATTCTTGTTCCCCCCAACACACACACACACACCTCCCGCCCCGATATTAAATAACCCACTCTCCATTTTCCTAATAACTGATCAAACATTTGTGAGCTAATTACTTTCCGCACATAATAGTCTGACATCAAACATTTGACTTTCCTAACCTCTGCTGTCAAGATCCCTCCTTTGCCACCCCAACAGCTACCCCCCCCAACACACACCCTAGTTAAACTCAGAATTGCACAGAAAGAAAATGCAAACGCGTCCCTCACTCAGATAATTATCATAAAAAAAAATCTTTTATCCCAGCCCGGGCTAAATGCAGCCAGCCCCTTATCGCCACAGGAATTTGGAGTAGAGTCTTGAGCGCTTTTGAGCTGGAGTTGTAGATTGGGATGCGGGTGCCGTGTAATTGTGAACCCCTCAGTCTCAAAGCCATTAGGCAGGGATTTATTTTGCTGTAACATTCCTGTTCCGCCGAGAAAGTTGATGATGGAACTGGAGCTAGACAAGGGAGGTGCAGGGTTGACGGGCAGGTGCCGCTGCAGTATAATTTGGTGGAAGGTTGATCTACCGCAGCCCAAGACCCCCACATTTAGATAGAGTTTCTTTCCAGTTTCTCTCCTGTGCTTTTGTGGCAGAGGGGTTCTGGATGTCTGGTGGGGGCCGTTGTGATGAGGGAGAAATGTTGGTTCGGGTAGGAATCAGCATGGCTCCCCTGTACAGATACACCAGCTACAGAGTTGGAGCCCTGGATGGGTTTGCCAACTCAGCATCCTCACAGATGGCCAGAAGGACGGCTGGTATGGTCCACTCTTAGTCAGGTGACCTTATAATGCTTTGATTAGTGGATGAAGGAGGCAGACTTCTCTTTCTCTCTTTCCTGAGAAGCACTTGCTCCGCGGAGAAAAGAAATCGTTTGCATTCAAACACTCCCTTCATTTAGAAAGCTCCCTGGCAATCCACTTCGCCTCTCCACGATGCGGCCCATTGTGTGGTGTGCGCAGGAGAGACCCGGGCCGTGATGGGCTCTAATAGACATAATACCAGTATAACCTGCCCTTTCAACACTTCCTTAGATGGAATTTTGTGTTCTGGGAAAATAAAAGTGGTGTGCGGTGTGCCCCAGGTGTATGCCCAAGGCCGGCCCTCCCTCCCCAGAAGAATCTAAAAGGCTCTTCCGCCCCAGTCACCCGGGCAGAGGCATGTCCCATCCCGAACTTTGTCCTTCTGCAGAGACAAGCTGAAGTCCAGAAGACACATGGGGCAGAAGAGAAGGGTAATGCTGCCACCAAAGTCATTTCCATCCCCTCCAGGGTGACTTCTAAGTAAGAATCAAGCTGAATTTCTTATTAAATCCCTACATTTAAGATTTTAAGCCCAAGGCCTGATGCGGTGGCATATGACTTTAATTCAACCTTCTTGGGGGCAAGGCAGGTGGATTTCTGTGAGTTCAAGGCCAGTATGATCTACATAGAGAATTCCAAGCCATCCAGGGCTACATAGAGAGACCCTGCCTTAAAAAAATTAATTTAATTTAAAAATAAAATCATTTTAAGCCCAAATTTCAAATCAGAAGTAGAAATTTTGACCAGCCAGTGATGTGGCCAAAGATCTCAGTAAACTACAATGACTTCTCCTTTTTCAGTCTACAAAGAGTGTGGTAACAATGAGCATTTCTTATTCCCGACTTTCTATGATCTGCATATATCCATCCCCTCCAGCCCTCAGCAGCAGCTCTGTAGAACCACGGGGGACACAGGGAACTCTGTGATAGCATGTACCTAGTGTGCCCAGACTCTGAAAACCCACACCGGGATTGGTGTGAAGGGTGACGGGAATGCCTCCAAATGCTAATAGTGTCTGACTGTCGGCCTTCATCCTCTGTGGGAAGTCAGGGCCCTGATACCCTGCATCTCATGCCCAAATAGTGAGCAGTGCCCATCACAGCTGATCAGTGACAGAGGAGGGATACAGGGCATCCCCCTGGGTGGAGGGTCTAAGCATGCTGCTTGCCCCAAAGAGTGTCCAGTGAGTCTCCACATGGGCATCCACGATATTCACAGCTCGTTGCTCTGAGAAGAGCCCCTCTTTGAATTGTAGTTCATTCCTTCTGTAGACATGGAAGGTCATTGCTGTTTGTGTGAATCACCTGTGCCTGCCTCCTCCCCACCCTATCCTGTGAGTCATGTGGTCCCACTCTGGCACCTACGGGGGAATTCAGGGCCTTCCCTGGAGATGTTATGGGTGGAGACCTCCAAGCCAAGGCAAGAATACAATCCTTGTTTCCCAGCACAGCAGAGCACAACAGGGCACAGCACAGCACTGTACAGCAGGCACAGCA
>NW_004949136.1:1731809-1732090 GCF_000317375.1 Microtus ochrogaster | reverse complement strand
AGCACAGCACTGTACAGCAGGCACAGCAGGGCACAGCACACACAGCAGGGCACAGCACAGCACAGCACTGACAGCAGGCACAGCAGGGCACAGCACAGCACTGTACAGCAGACACAGCAGAGCACAGCACTGTACAGCAGACACAGCAGGGCACAGCACAGCACTGTACAGCAGACACAGCAGAGCACAGCACTGTACAGCAGACACAGCAGAGCACAGCACTGTACAGCAGACACAGCAGGGCACAGCACAGCACTGTACAGCAGACACAGCAGGGCACA
>NW_004949136.1:1710538-1731709 GCF_000317375.1 Microtus ochrogaster | reverse complement strand
CACAGCACAGCACTATACAGCACAGCACAGCACATGGCAGGGCTACATATCGGAAAGAACTCCACTGACTCAAAGGACCCACAGCACCTTCCTTCCATGATCTCATTTTCCTTCCAAAAGAGGCTTCTATGTTGCTGAGGTAAGCCAGTGGGGCCAGGATGTCTGGACTCTGGAAATCAGTAGGGCCTGCCAGTCAGCCCTAAACACACACGTGTCCATTCCCTGGCACCCAGGCACTTCCCCTTTCTCAGATATGACTAGTTGGGTGCACTGGGGTCATAGTGAGCATCATTGCATGGGCTTGGCTGTGCAGAGTCCCACCTTGGATTCCTGGTGCCCACTGTTAGGAGTACCAGGTACAGCCCAGGACAGGTACTTGAATATCATCACCTCTACACTTCCACTCAGCAGAGCTTCTGGGCAGCAGGAGAGGGCCCCTGTTTAGAACTGCATGCTGTTCAGGGCATGGAGATGCTAGGCATCTCCTGTAGGCTCAGAAACAGTCTGTGGCTATGGCCAGGAGCAACACTGCCTCTGGCCTGATCTAAGTCCCTGCTTACTGCTGGATACCAGGCCAGCCCTCATGACCACCCAATACACCTCCCTACACATTTACACATGCACACAGATGCAAACATGCCCCTCACACGCAGCATTCATAGACACAGACACACACATTAGCATACAAATGCAAACCCCTAACATGTGACCACTTACACACATACAAACACGTACATGCTTATTCACAACTGTGTACACAATGACACAAATCCACACACGTATACACAAACACCTTACATAATCATCCATGTCCACAGATGTATAGAACACATATACCCATGCACACATAACACAGAAAAAATACATACAAAGTCACATGAAGATCTTCATGAATACCTACATGTTCATTTATGCAGACACACATAAATACATGTGTATTCAAGTGTGAAAATACGCTAACACATCACACATGTAGCTACGTACATAATCATGTACCCATACTTACACATAGGTACACATATGTGCATGCGCCCATTCACCAAAGTCTAGATGCAGACACCCAGGCATGCACCCGCATCCACATGTGGCTTCGCAAACCCATGGGATGAGACACTCACACAGACACAGTTGCATACGTATCCCCATGCAACTTCAGAGCGCACACAGACTGCACATGTTCATGCCCACGTGTGCACATAAGCCCTCTTTGTGCAAGATCTGAGAGCAGGTGTTCTCTCTCCGGGCCTGGGTGAAAGCTGAAAGGCTAACAGCAGCAGGAAGGCGGGGCAGGGTGCAGAGACCCGCCCCAGTTACAGCTCCGGGCTAATTGTTTGGTTTGGCACTGTGCTCGGGATGCTGCCTCATAAACTTAATAATAGCTGCCCCCCCCTTTAATTTGTTTGACCTTGACGACAATAATTTATTATATGCGATGGAGTTCTGCCTGCTTTTTTCTCCTAATTCATAAACAAAGCACTTGGCCTGGCTTCCTTCTCCACTCCGAGGCAGGGCCTCCTTGAATCCACAGTGACCGCTAGGGATGCAGGGAGGAGCCTGAAATTGCTCAGTGTTTCCACGATGCCGAGATGAGGTCCTCCAGCATGGTCTGGTCTGTCCTGTGACCTCTGCGCCCCTGCGCAGCCAGGACAAGGGCTGGAAGGAAGCTGGGTAGGAGCAGCCAGGGTAGGATAGAAGCCCTGGGGCAATGGGTCCCCTGCGGATCCAGGGCTGGGTGCCTGGCTCTCCCGCTCACCTCCTCGCCCTTTGTCTTGCAGAGGACCCCACTTTCCGCTGCGAGGAGTGCGATGAGCTCTTCCAGTGCAAGCTGGACCTGAGGCGCCACAAGAAGTATGCCTGCAGCTCTGCGGGGGCCCCGCTCTACGAGGGCCTCGGGGAGGACCTCAAGCCCGAGGGCCTCGGCCGGGGCAGCGATGGGCAAGCTCATGAGTGCAAGGACTGCGAGCGGATGTTCCCCAACAAATACAGGTGCCGTCCCACCCCACCTCCCACTCCCTCCAGCTGGCGGTCCCTTGGTCTCCAGCCCACCTCCCTGTCAGTCTTAGACACTAGGGCTAGGAGACCAAGGCCTCCTACCTGCTGCCTCGCTGCACTGGGAACAGAGTAGGTGCACGTGGCTGGATGGAAGCTGCAGGTATTTTCTCACTGTAAAGGGCCTGGCCCCAGCAGGAGGACCCACTGGGCCTGGTCTGCAGGCCACTGGCACCATTGCCCTACACACAGCCTGAACTCTCTATTTTCACAGACCAGTGTGGTCTTGCCACCACCTGGCTCCAGTGATACTTTTGCAATAAGGCCCCAAACTGGGAGGTGCAGGGTGCAGCATCCACTGTAGAAGGGATGTAGAACAACCTTGTTCTGTGGACATACACGGCCCTTCTCAATGGACCCACTAAAGGATCATTCATGGCCACCTGCCAGGGAGAGACTGCAGAGCCATGGGCAAAGAGAGCTTCAAGCCCAGCTGAGTGACAGCCAGACACAGGCAGCTGGAGCAGGCCCAATCTACCCTGAAGCCAGACCAATGTGGGGACCCAGGCACAGAAGCCTTGGGAACCTATATAAACCCCTGGGACAAAAGAGCATTCTAGGTTCTGGGTAGGGGAAGCCAGGACCACTGGCCCCAGTGCTCTGAGGTGTGGAAGAGTCTGAGAACTTTTCCAGCCTCAGAGGCCCTGCCTTTGAAGAGTTTGCTCAGGACAATCTTGCAAAGTCAGAGCAAAACCCCATCAGGCCGCTAACAGGCTCTATGATTACTAGGGCTTTGCCACCAATCCCATCACGGACTCCCTGGGGACAGCAGACCCTCCACCCTGAGCAGATGACTGAAAAAAAGCGTGTGGGCAAATCCCGCCTGAGCGCGTCGCAGAGAACAGGGCTGAGAGGAGGGTCCGTGTTTTCTTTACATAAACACATAAATCACAATTAACAACAGGGAAAAGATACAATCTCTGGGAGCTAGAGGAGCAGGCGTTTCTGCTCTAAACGGATGGCTGGGCCCCGTAATTAACGGGCCGTGATATATTACTGCTTTGCTCATGAAGATTAACGGTCATCCTGGGGACAGGAGAGGCAGAGTCCCCAGGGAGGAGGGGATTAGGGGTTGCTAGTGCAGCCAAGAGGAGCCGGCCCCTAGAGCAGCTGTTCTTACTGCTGTGGTACTTCTCATCCACGACCCACTCCACCACCGCCCACCACTCCTTGATTAGTATTTGGTCAGCCAGCAAGGGCTGACTTAAATTTCATGGCCTCGGCCTTACTCTGGGACTTATGACAGTGTTGGTACCCTGAACACTTTCTCTTAGGCTCAAGCTTTGTTTGTTTTGTTTTGGAGGCATTTGTTTTGTTTGTTTTATCCTTCAAGATATGGGCTAGCTGTGTGGTACAGGCTGGCTTTGAGCTCGAAAGTCTCCTGCCTCAGCCTCCTGGATGCTGGGATTATAGTTCCAACCACAGCATCAGACACAAACTTAGCCCTAACGTTGGGATCATCTGACAAGGATCGCCTAGGCTTCCTCCCTGCCCCTGGCTGACTGGAGGACAGGGCAGCTTTGAGTCAAGGTGGCTCGGGCACTGACTTCTTCCTCTAAGACGGGTAGGCTGTCTTCTCTTATTCCCAGTGACCTCCAAAAGAGGAAGAGTATGGACATGCACGCTGGTTCCCCTGCAGCATGCAGGGGCCACACACAGGAGAGCAAACCATATGGGTTAGGGGACCTCCTCGTCCAGACAAACGGACCCTAGAGTGATCCCCATCCTCTGTACACAGCTTGGAGCAGCACATGATCGTCCACACGGAGGAGCGTGAGTACAAATGTGACCAGTGCCCCAAGGCCTTCAACTGGAAGTCCAACCTCATCCGCCACCAGATGTCTCACGACAGCGGCAAGCGTTTCGAATGTGAAAACTGTGTCAAGGTACCGGCACCCGCCCCGTAGAGCACGCACTCACCTGTAGGCTCTCCCTCTACCCCACAGTGGAAAACTCCTGAGAGGCTGAGAGGTATCGTGTAGTGGATCAGATGCCCTGAGCTCATTAGGTCCTTCTGCATTAGTGAGAAGGGCAGAAAGTCTCAGAGATTATGTCATCAAGCAGCCCTGCAAAAGACAGAGCCAAGACCAGAGCTGAGTCTTCTCAGGGGCAGCCCTGTGCCCCCTGCCAGTGTGCAATGCCGAGGGTGGCAGGGGTGAAGCCCCCAGACCCAAGACCACCCGGTTAGTGCTCTGGAAAACACTGAGTATTTTTGGAGTCTCTGAGTCACAGTATTCTAAGGCCACTGGCAGGGAAATCGAGGCCAGGAAAGATTCCGCATCCCACTAAGGTCCCTCTAGTAATCACTGCTACAGCGAGACCTGTATCAACCATCTCAACGCAGGGGCGACAAGGGAGAGTGGCAGGGGCCAGCCCTCAGACCCCTAGGCTTACGGTGGCATGCCTGCGCCAACAGCATCTATTCCCCTAGGTGTTCACGGATCCCAGCAACCTCCAGCGTCACATCCGCTCACAGCACGTTGGTGCCCGGGCCCACGCCTGCCCCGACTGCGGCAAGACCTTTGCCACATCCTCCGGCCTCAAACAGCACAAACATATCCACAGCACGGTGAAGCCATTCATATGTGAGTGCCCAGCCTGCCCCCGCCAGGTCCCCGCTGAGGACCCCCATCTACCCAGAAGCCTCTATAGCTGGTCCTAGTTGGATACAAGGCATGTGATACCATGCCACTACCTTGTTGGCTCTCCTCCATGTTTATAGACACACCCTTCTCCCCTTCCGACATCCCACATCTTCCCACACCTCCAGATTTCCTTGCAGTAGCTGGAGGGGCGTAGTAGGCAAAGCTGACTCTAATGACGGAGATTTCTGGAAAAGGGGCCAGTTGCCCTCCCTCCCTGTGTTCCCACCCTCGCTGAGCCCCAGCTGGACCTCTGAGTATGACTGTCCCCGATGACATATTCTGGGCACCATGTCTCCTAGGGAGGGTCTGCATGTGACCATTTCTAGATGGCATGCCCTGAGCATGGTGTTTCCTAAGGACCTCCTGGCATCCGTGGCCCTTTCTCCCTTTGTCTTTGGTCTGGCCCATCTCTGCAACCTTGCTTTGGCCAAGGGTAGTCAACTAAAAAGAAATGTCCGGAAGTGGACAAGCAGGCCTTATGAGCGTGTCATGCAATCTGAATGACACACCTGTGCAAGATTAGTGTGATGTGTGTGATGGATCGCTGTGTGCATCCTCCAGACCATGGTGTGTGCGGAGGGTGGAGAAAGCTCAGGAGTCTAGTAATGTGGCCCTTCTGAAGAAGAGTCCCCAGTAACCAGGCACCGGCTACATATAAGCAAACTCTACGTCTGCCTGCCAAGTGAAACCTGGGTGTGCAAACAATGTCTAGAAGCCCTCAAATCCTCACCTCACTGAGCACAGAGACTGGGATAGCATCTTTCTCATCAGGGAGCTCAGATGTGGATATGGGGGGCGGAGGGGGGCAAAATGAAAGGGGGGGAAGAAGAAAGTGTCTGGGCCACAGAAACATTCTTAGGATACTTTTCAAAAGAAAATCTTTGAAGGAATTGTGTGCATGTGTAAGAGTGCACAGTATGAGCCAGTAAGTTGGCACTATTACCCCTCCCCGGGTGCATGTGTGCGTGTGTGCGTGCGTGTGTGTGTGTGTGTGTGTGTGCGCGCGCGCGCGCGCGCACGCACACATGCACACATGCATGCTTGCCTGTGCTCATGTGCATCTACACACATATCCCAGAAGGAAAGGGAATCCTGCCTAAGGTCCCTTCCTGTCCTGGCAGATTCATCAGCTCTGCTTCTCATACCCAACACAATGTAACAGTCAGCACTCTCCCCATTCCGGAAGCTGCCACCTTCTTTGGGTGGCTCTGGCTGCCTGGCAGCCATTCTCAATGTCTGGGACCTGCCCTTCCTGGGACTGCCCAGGTATCTACAACCCATCTACCACAGAGTCCTCTTCCCCGGTTGTAGTAACAGGTAGGAACCAAGGGTCCCTCTGCCCCAGGAGGGCCCTGAGTAATGACAGGAGGTTATATGTAGGTATCACCAGGATCCTTGAGGACCCAGGAACATAGCAAGGGTGCTGATTGTCTAGTCTGTCCAGGTAACCTGAGCTTGGGATCTGCCTTGTGGTTCCCTGTGGGAGACCTGGAATGAGGTGAGGCTATTTATAGACCATCTAAATGTGGTACCTCTCCCAGAACAGTATCCCAAAAAGGGAAGATTTGATTAAATGAACCAAAGTTTGACTCCTTTCAGCCAGAAAAATGTCCTGCCATGATGACCAGGAAGGCGGGGCAGCTAATATAATTAGATATTGCGATTAAAGTATGTGATAGTCTCAGAGAAAAGACGTCTCAGCTAAAGTGGCAACTCGGGATTTGTAGAAAGACAGCAAGAGCAAGAGACAGGCTACAATCACTGTTTCCACCATGCTGCAGAAAGCAGACTGTCCTGTGGGGAGAGTCACAGGGTGTGTGTGTATGTGTGCATGTGCGTGTGTGTGAGTGCGCGTGTGTGTGTGTGCATGTGTGTGCATGTCCCTGACAGTGGGAGGAGAGGATTATACGGGTTTGAGTGTGTGGAGGGATGTGCAACATACACACAGTGTGTGTGTGTGTGTGTGTGCGTGCGTGTGTGTGTGTATGCGTGTGCATGTATGCATGTGCGTGTCCCTGTCAGTGGGAGGCAAGAGTGTGTGGAAGGATGTGCACCATACACACATATACCTTCTTTATGGTAGAAAAGGAGAAAGATTGGTGAATGTTCCAGTTCCCAGGCTTCAGGAAGGTAGCTCTGTGGTCTTCTGAGCCTCTAGACTAGACTGAGGTCCTGCTGGTGTTACCCTGTCCTGTAAGAGACCTGATGGTGTCTGTCAGCTAGAGCAGACCCTACTGGACCCCCAAACTGAGAGACCCTTACTAGGAGGCTTTCCAAGTTTGAAAGCATGGGCCCAGCCCTTCCCCTGAAGGTCACAGACAAAGCTTCACCCCATTTTTGGCTAACCCCAAAACTGAACAAGCCCTGCTCCCCATCCCAGACCCTAACTCTAGGATTCCTGAGAACTTCTGGGGCATCCCTTCCTGAGATGCTGGTGGCAGGAACTGGAACAGAGATGGGGACAGAAAGAAAGTGGGATTTTAGACTAGGAAGAGGGGGCTGCTCCCTTGTAGAAACCGCCAACCAAGGTCACCGCCTTGAGGAAGGTCACGTGGATGTTCTGAGCTAGCCACCTCCTAGTCCAATGAGACTAGGTGTTGTGTGTTCTTGCTCTACCCTCACACAAACCTGGACCACAGACGGTCTTCCCAGTGGCTTCCAAAGATCACAGTGTAGTAAAGCTATACTTCAGGGTGAGAATCAGCCATCAATAAACATGCCACGCTTCCTACCACAGAAGGCTAAGACACCACAGTCCCCCGGGCCAGGACCCCAGAGAAAAGGTGTGGTGATCTTTGCCAGCCCCCAGCCTGCCCTGCTTCCCACCACAGACGGCTAAGACACCATGGTCCCCCAGGCCAGGACCCCAGGGAAAAGGCACGGTGATCTTTGCCAGTCCCCAGCCTGCGTCTGTACCTGGGAGTCACGGGGATCTCACACCACATCTCTACTTGCCTCCTGTGGGTATTTCAGGTGAGGTCTGCCACAAGTCCTACACGCAGTTCTCCAACCTGTGCCGGCACAAGCGGATGCACGCTGACTGCCGAACTCAGATCAAGTGCAAGGACTGTGGGCAAATGTTCAGCACCACCTCCTCCCTCAACAAGCACCGGCGCTTCTGTGAGGGCAAGAACCATTACACGCCGGGCGGCATCTTCACCCCAGGCCTGCCCTTGACCCCCAGCCCCATGATGGACAAGACAAAACCCTCCCCCACCCTCAACCATGGGGGGCTAGGCTTCAGTGAGTACTTCCCCTCCAGACCTCATCCTGGGAGCCTACCCTTCTCAGCGGCCCCTCCAGCCTTCCCCACGCTCACTCCGGGATTCCCAGGCATCTTTCCTCCATCCTTGTACCCACGACCGCCTCTGCTACCTCCCACGCCACTGCTCAAGAGCCCCCTGAACCACGCGCAGGACGCCAAGCTCCCCAGCCCGCTGGGAAACCCAGCCCTGCCTCTTGTCTCTGCGGTCAGCAACAGCAGCCAGGGTGCCACGGCGGCCACGGGGCCAGAGGAGAAATTCGACGGCCGGTTGGAAGATGCGTACGTCGAGAAGGTCAAAGCCAGGAGCCCTGACATGTCGGATGGCAGCGACTTTGAGGACATCAACACCACGACGGGGACAGACCTGGACACCACCACGGGCACAGGCTCAGACCTGGACAGTGACGTGGACAGTGACCGAGAAAAGGGCAAGGACAAGGCCAAGTCATCTGAAAGCAAACCTGAGTTTGGGGGTGGATCAGTGCCCCCTGGGGCCATGAACAGTGTGGCCGAGGTGCCGGCCTTCTACTCCCAACACTCCTTCTTCCCGCCACCCGAGGAGCAACTGCTGACGGCCTCGGGAGCCGCGGGCGACTCCATCAAGGCCATAGCATCCATCGCTGAGAAGTACTTCGGGCCTGGCTTTATGAGCATGCAGGAGAAGAAACTAGGCTCGCTGCCCTACCACTCTGTGTTCCCCTTCCAGTTTCTGCCCAACTTCCCCCACTCTCTCTACCCCTTCACGGACCGAGCCCTCGCCCATAACTTGCTGGTCAAGGCTGAGCCAAAGTCACCCCGGGATGCCCTCAAGGTGGGCGGCCCCAGTGCAGAGTGCCCCTTTGACCTCACCACCAAACCAAAAGAGGCCAAGCCTGCCCTGCTCACACCTAAGGTCCCCTTGGTCCCCTCATCCGGTGAGGAGCAGCCGTTAGACTTGAGCATCGGCAGCAGGGCACGGGCGAGCCAGAACGGAGGCAGCCGTGAACCGCGGAAGAACCACGTCTACGGTGAACGGAAGCCAGGGATTGGCGAGGGGCTGGCTAAGGTCTGCCCAGCACAGCTGCCCCAGCAGCCGTCCCTGCACTATGCCAAGCCCTCGCCCTTCTTCATGGATCCCATCTACAGGTATTAACATGGCCTGCCCTCACTCTCTCTCCCCAGGGGCCCACATCCATGGTGGGGACTCTGTTTATCACCCTTTCTCTCTCAGCCTCCTAACTCGTGCATTCGTTGGCATCAGGGAGGAGCTTCAGTCCATGAGTGTCCCAATGTTCCCTCAGGGGTAGCATCTTCTACCTTGAGCCTCTCCGTTAGACCCATCTCCCATCAGCTGTCTTTCCGGAAACTAACCTCCACTTCTCATGAGGGTCAGCACACCCTACTCTACCTCTGAGAACTTGCTCCGTCTCTCTGCAGCTTCGCTCTCCTGAGACTGCCCTGTGGCCCCATACTGCCCTAGAGCCATACTAGGGGGGCCTCTGGGTTGCTGGTCCTGGTAGGGCAGAATTCTTGCCTGTCTGATACTGGTTCCAATGAAGGGCAAGTTTGAATCTACTCCCTGACTTATGGAAAGGCATTGAGCTTTCCGAAGAAGAAGGTGGGCTTGCAGAGGAGGGCCAGGCCCCATGTTTGGAGCCCTAACCCTGCCAGCATGTCACCGACTCTGCTGGGTGAGGGAGTCACAGGGAGTAAGAAGTGGGTGATCCTAGGAAGGGGGTCATACATTTGACATTGACCCTGCTTTGTCAGGCATGTCTGTGCACATGTGTGAGCACGCATCAAGAGATATTCAGGGAACAGGCCTGTGTGCCTGTTGTCTCCTCGGGGCTGGCCATGGCGTGAGGACTGGGGATGGACCCAAAGCTCTAAGAGAGGCAAGCAGGTGATAAAGCTATGGGAAAATCCCAAGGGAAGCACACTGAACAGCTGCTACCCAGGGGACATGGCCACCTAGGCCTACAGGTATCTATCTACCAGGCCCCCTGCTGCACCTTCCCCGCCCAGCCATGCTTCTGTTTTCTGGCAGATCCTGGCTTCATAATCCCAGGAAACAAGAAAGATATCCATCAGGTGTTTCTTAGAAAATGTGCCTCCCACAGCTCGCATGAGGAAGTGCTGAGGCTCCAGAGAGGAAAGAGAGGAGGAAGTACTAGTCAGAGCTTTACTAAGGCAGGAAGCAAAAGGCACCAACTGCCCCATGGGCTCACGCAGAACATAGCAGGTACTTAGAGACAAACAGAGCCTCTGGCTAGACCCCACGGCTGGGGGAACTTTGTGTGAACCCCCTCCCGGCCTTTCCTACTGCCCCCTGCCCGACCCATCTACCAAACTGATCAGACCCTCACACATTTTCTGTAAGCTGTAAGGGTCAGCCTGAGAGAAGAGAATCATGGGAACTGACCACAGGAGCCCAGAGTCTCCCTTTATATCCTCATGTGGTCTCTCCTCGTAATGTCAGGAAGCTAGGCTAAGTGCTGGTCCTTTGGACCTAAGATTGTGGCCACCAGCGGGACAGGAGCCTCTGCAGAAGGATGAGCTCAGGGGAAGCAACAGCAATGTTTTTCCACTGTGCAGGCACAGGAAACTAGGACCGAGTGCAGCCCGACCGTAAGGAGGGTCCTGAGCTGCCCCGCTGCTGCCACAATGCTAGGCTTGTCACCAAGGCCCTCCTTTCTCTGCCAGCATCACCATCCCGAAATGATTGAAAGGCTGAGTGTCTGTCGTGAGAGACCCCCTCCCCACAGCAGGCAGGCCTTAGTTACCTGAGTGAAGCCCCAGGCTGACAGCTCTTGCCAAGTGTCTTGGTATTTATTTCTACCCTGTCCCAAAGCCCTTCCTATGGCCACCCTACTTCTTGATTTCCTCACTGTCTCCTCTGGGGACCTACAGCTGTGGTGCCCACCTCTCCTGCTGCTGTTCCCTGGAGGGCAGAGAAGCAAAGGCTCCAGCTGATAGAAGGGGTAAAGTGAGGCCAGGCCAGGCCTCAGGTGGGATGCAAGAGAGCAACTTAGGAACAGCTTGTGCTGGTGTCTTTGGGGGGGGGGAAGAGGGTCCACAGGTTTAGACAAAACACCTCAGGGATTTCTACACCACCAATGCCTGAGATAGGAGTGCAGCCTTTGCAATGCGGAGTAACTTGTGGGTGTGCAGGAGACCCCGAGGGCAGCCCCACCACTCAGGTATGACCAGCCAGTGGACAGGAGGCTGGTGCAGGTGGAGCCTTCAGAGAACGTCTATACTGCAGCACAAAACGTTCTGTAAACAGTTGGAGAGGATTCAGGAGAGCTCAGAGAAGATGGGAAAGTGTGAAGGAACCACTGAGTGGGTGGGTCCTAGGGCAACTGGGGAGCTGGGGGTGTCTGTGCAGTGGGCAGCTGTGCCTTGTCCGCACTGCCCTCAAGGCCCATTGGAATTCATGTAGGGGCCAGCTGGGCAGCCCTGTGGCCACCTCCACAGCAATCTCATGATCAACGCGGCACAGGCATGTTACGGAGGACCAAGTGGCTCGGTGGGGTGGGGTATGTAACCCTCTGTGTTGCTGTCCAGCAGGGTAGAAAAGCGGAAGGTGACGGACCCTGTGGGAGTCCTGAAAGAAAAGTACCTGCGGCCGTCCCCACTACTGTTCCACCCCCAGGTAACAACCACAGTGGGCATCTGAGATGGGTGTCCTTAGACCCCACAAGAACAAGCTCTGGACCTGGGGGGTTTCTGGTTCCCCCGAAGTAGAGGAGCCTTTCTTTAGATCCTGTAGATCACTGTGGAGATGGAGAACATAGGGGAGGGGCTGTTCTCATAGAGAAGCCCTCGGGGGTTTGTCTAGGGGCCTCTTGCCCATGCTTGGAGCCCTATGCTTGGGAGAGCCTCAGGCCTTAGGAATGTAACTGCTTCGGGATGCCAAAAGGACCACAGTGTCAGCCATAAGGAAACCCTGGGGCTGGTATTCCTGAGCTGGGTGATACATTAGCCTGCTTCAGTGCAAGGACCAGATAAAGGAAAGAGGCAGGGGCCAGACTGAGCAGAAGGGAGAGGAGCAGAGGGAACACAGAGGAAGCCAGACATTCACAAGCAGCCCCATGGAACCTTGGAACGCCCCGCATTCAGGAAGTGGAGTATAGACCCCTCCAGCCTACAAATGTCCCTGCCTGTGCCCCCGGGCCACATGCTTCCCCACCTCCCAAGGGCACAGTCCAAGGGAAAGTCCTCCAAGTGTCCTGTCCTGTCGTCATCGCAAGAGGTCTGGCCCCTCCTATGGGCTGCAGGACTTAGCCCTTATGCCTCCCTCGCCACCAGCGAATCTTAACCCTGCTTAGAGCATTGTTCTGCCCTGAGCTTCCCGCCTTGGGTAAGCCCCAGTCTGTGAAACCTGCACACTGGCTGAGTTCACAGCTAAACTTAGAGCTCCCATTGTTCCATCGGGCCTCAGAGTTTGGTTAATAGCTTCCCCCAATTTTCCCAGGGCCGACTGGAAAAAGTCGAGAAGCCAGCCAGGCGCGTCCGGTGTTTGTGTTTGCGCTCGGAGCTCACGGGAATGTCTGATGGGGCAGAGCAGGCCAGGCAAGCAGGACCCACCCGACTTGAGGAAGAGAGGCCTGCGGGGGGCCGGCTGCCCATTGTCCCTTCTGCCCACTTCTCCCATGGGCCTACCTTCTCTGCCTGCCCTTGTGGCCTAGAGCCAGGATGAGGAGGCAGAAAAGAGATGACTTATGGTCACCAGTTAAATGGTCTGATAGACTGTCTTCACTTAGAAAGAACCTGGTAACCTTGGAAAGAAGGCTTCCACGAGACAGACATTATGACTGTGCAGGGACCTTAAATAACCTGTCCCTTCCAGTGCCCAGCCCCGTCATCCCCAAGCCCTTCTGGATCTGAGACTTGACAAGCAGATGTGAAGCTGTTAGGGTGCTGCCCATCAGTGAGCATGAGTTGCAAAGATTGAGTGTAGTGTGAGTGGTCCCATCTCAACAGGCCAAAGCACGAAATCTCTATAGCCTCGGCAGAGCTGTCCAATGACTACTCACCATTGTAGCTGGACATAGTGTCCACTCAACTGCCTTCTATGGGTTTCTGTTACAGCCCTGCCGTTGTTTCCCCAGATACCAAATGCCTCTGCATTATGAGGCTTCCAAGTACAAAGTAGCAGTAGTACAAAGCCCTCCGTTCCCTGTTGGCAGTGCCCAGCAAACAGAGCCCATGAGGATGCTTTTGGGCACTCCAACAAGAAGCTGAAGGGCTGACTGACTGGAGCCATGCAGAAGGATCACAGCCCTGTGGCATGCTGCCTTTGCTCACTCACGGGCAGCTGGGTCCCAGATTCTGGCATCACTGGACAGCTTGTGCAGAGGAGGCAGCTGGCCACTAGTGAGGAGCCTGGTGAGGCGGTCACACCTTCTCTTCTTGTTCACCCATGCTCCATTGGTGAGGTCTAGTCTCTGCCAGCATTCCCAGCGCTTGGAGAGCCTGCACCTTTTCCCTCTACACCCCCATCCACACCTGCCCCACCCCTGTCTTCCTTTGCCTACCCTCACAACCTGTTTCTGTGGTCTGCAAGGAGAAACTGGCCTCTGGGATAAATGTTTAGCAGAGGCATATAGATTAGGACACCTATTTCAACTCGTGATGGGTCCCATGAGATTGTTCCATGAGTTTCTTTAACTCCTCTATTGGATTGGCCCTTGCCTTATCCTCCCATGGTTTCCATGGGATGGACAGGAGAGGCGCAGCCTTGTGATCAGTGCCCCCAACACCAAAGCCTTCAGTCTCAATGGAGCCTGCATAACCTGGAGTTCAATCAAACTCTGCCTACCAGGTTGAAAGGACCATAGCTCCAGTTCTAAAAAGGACAAGGACAGAGTAAGCTGTGGCCCCGCCTCCAGTGACCACCTGAGGGTGACTGATATGATTAGACACAGGGACTCCAGGTGTCCACTCTCTGAAGACAGATGACAGCTAGGCTGAGTCCGTGATCTCTGCCTTCTCTGTGCCTGCAGATGTCAGCCATAGAAACCATGACAGAGAAGCTGGAGAGCTTTGCAGCCATGAAGGCCGACTCAGGCAGCTCCCTGCAGCCCCTGCCTCACCACCCCTTCAACTTCCGGTCCCCACCCCCGACGCTCTCGGATCCCATCCTCAGGAAGGGCAAGGAGAGATACACGTGCAGGTGAGGCTCGGCGTGCGTGCCCTTGGGGTCACAGGGAAGCTCCGTGAGGGTATTGGCCCTCTGTCTGTTCCATGTCACCTGCTACACATGAGGAACATGGGTAGGGCTTCTAAAACCATCCGCTGTGCCGGACCATCTGAGCCTCACCTGGCTGAGCTCAGAGGCCAGAGGAGCACGGCTGGCCGGCATTCACCAGAGCACTAGGAAGGATGGTGAGCCCAGGGCCGCAGTTTTTTGCCGTTGGCCATGGTGTTGGGAAGACATGCTCCCAAGGCTCCCTTACTGATCCCAGCCGCTACAGCCCCCAGACTGAAGAAGTGACGCCTGTCCCTCTGCTTCGTGCTTTGTTGAGATGTCTGGACTAACTAGGATTCTGGCATGGCAGTTCCTACCACCAGCCATGAGGCCTCTGAGTTAGGCTCTGCATGAGGAGAAATCTGGAAAAGGGCAGTGTGGACCATCCTAATGCCTCTCCCAACTCTCTTCCCTCTGCCCCAGGTACTGTGGCAAGATCTTCCCCAGATCTGCGAACCTCACAAGACATCTGAGGACACATACTGGGGAGCAGCCATACAGGTAGGAGCTTCCCAGTGTTAGTATGGGGGGGTGTCCCTGTTTGCTTCCATGCACCCTTCGTTCCCTGCCTCCGAGCAAACATCTACACTCAGATACACCCACGGGGCTGTGGTCACCAGAGGGTCAGTGGCACAGAAACCACAGTGCTCAGTGTGTCTGCCCCAGTCTCCTGGCCCACCACCCTCTAGCTCCCTGGAATAGTGTAAGGATGAGGCAGGGAGTGCCCAGGAAATTTCTAGAAGGCTCTTTCCATGCTCCCAAAAGAAGATGTAAAAGAACCTTTCTTCTCCTGTAGCTAAAGTGTCAACCAGGGCAGACAATCAGAACCAGAGAGAGATGTGACTTGAAGCTGGATTCTCCACAGGTCCCTGGGGGACCCTTAGCCAGCCAGCCCCATCCAATCCTGTCCTTGACATAACCACCATAGCCACCTCCTCCCCAAGTATGATCTCTTAACAAAAATGGGGTGCCCCTGATTCCCCGCAGCAGCCCTGAATGGGAAGCCACGCATGTATTGCTGAAGTAGAGAGTGGACCACTCTGTATCTCAGGAATCTGAGAGTCGCTGAGTAGCAGAGCCGCCTCCCTGTGGATCTTACTATCCCTGCTTCAAAGCTGAGGAGTGTCCGCTTAGAGACATCCTGAGATTCTCCAAGGGGTGGAACCGAGGGCAACTTTTGCCTGCTCTTCCAGCCCCAGGTACCTGTCCTTTGTGCCCTTGAGCCTTTGTTTTGCACCAAGAAGGGCTGAGGATGCCGCAGTTCCTTGCCCAGCACTCCCAGTCAGGGAGTAGGCCTTTTTAAACAGAACTCAGGCAATTGTCACCCTGAGACAAACAGGGAAACGGCCACTTCTCTGCCAGGACCAGTTTAGCAACACGTGTGGGGTGTGTCTAGCCAGCCGAGGCTTTGGGAAAGAAAGAGTCTAGGTTGGTTTTAGACCGATGACATTGGACTCCTGTGCTGTGCCCATGCGGTGCTTGTCACCAGGGAGTAGCTGTGGGGACTCGGTCTGTGTACCCTTCCCTGTGGCAGGCATCCCACGTGGGCACACATGTGTTGTGATCCCCAAGCCCCACTCGGGGTTACAGAGCATCCCTGGTGGCCACGGGCCCACATCTGTGCTAGCGGAGTGAACGACAGCTCTTTCTAGTTCTGTGTCCCGTGCCTCCCAGCCCTCCCCAACACGTACCTCGTCCCCCACCCCCCACCCCCGTCTGCTCTCTGAAAATAGTGACTTACAACTTAACAAAGGCGAGCAACAGAAAGATTTATTTGGTCTGGTCCTCGCCCAGAAAACGAGCCCCGTGTTTTTTCTGTAATGAGAGCCGACTCCTGGACAGTGTGTCGTGCTAAGAGTCCCTAGAGGGTAGGGGCCGTGTTTATAGAAGAATTTAATTATCATTGATTTCTTTTGCTCTCTCCAATCTGAGCGTTTCGACTTTGGTAACAATAATTGCTTTGCAAGTTTGTGTTGCAAATCCTGACTTTATCTGGCTCGAGGCAGGCCTTCGCCGAGGGGTTTAAAGCGTGCAGCTTGCATCTTCATACAGCTGGGGACCTTGGTCTTGCTCTGATAACTGGAGAGAGTTTTAACTTGTGACTGGAGAGAGCATAGCCCATCCTAGAAGTCCACTGCACAAGGCAAAGGCCTGGCAAGGGCGCTTGACCCACGGGTGACGCTCACCTCACTGTCTGCTCATGTGTGCGTGGTCACTGTGTGTTTACATGTGGGTATAGTCACCCTTCAGAGTCTGGGATCTCCCGGAGAAGATGAAGAAGGTTGCCTTGGGTGATGAGGAAGTCCTCGGAAATACACCATTTCACACATGTCTCTGTGTCCTGCCATGGGGTGGCCTCTGCTTTCCCCAGGGACAACTTTCCCACATACTCCAGCCAGGAAGCAGACCTTAGCACACAGCTTCTCCTGGCTTTGAAATCTTTGCCTGAAGTTGGAGAACACATACTTAATGACACTCTCACGTCCTAAAACTCCATCATGTAGACTTTATGGAACTTGGGTTGCAGAGGTGGAAAGATCTGATCTACCGGGGCAGGAGAGAGATGCTCTTGCAAGCATGAGAACAGCACCCACATAGAAGCTGAGCATGGCAGTGTGTCCCTTAGCCTCACTGCTACCTGGGGAGAGACAGGACGGTTCCTGGAATTTTCTGGCCAGCCAGTCTAGTGAAGTCCAGGTTCAATGAGAGACCCTCAAGAAATATGGTTAAAAAAAAGAAGAATAGAAGACACCCTGTGTCAACCTATGGTCTCCACACATGTGTGCACTCATATGCATATATGCGTGCATGCACACACATACACATGAACATGTATACACATATGCACCCACACACGGATAACTTTTTAATTAAAATCTTTAAAATGGAAAAGCTGAGGAGAAAAGGGCTGTACCCCAGTACACCTCCTTCCAACTTCGATGTAGAGGCTCTCTGGCTGCCGGGCGTAGCCTGCAGCGTACATGGACGCAGACCTTCCTGGACCAACCTGGAACTCCTGGTCAGGCCTGTGACTCCCACTTCGGGGATGCACACCTCCCAGTGTGCAGCTGTGTTGCCTTCATTTCCTTCCCAGCTCCTGTTCCGTGTCCTGTGTTAGGAAAGCCGGCAGCGTCCGGCGGGGCTGCAGGTGGCTCCTGCAAGCCCTCTTCCTTATTTATTTTTATTCTTAGAACATTTTTTATCTCTTCTTTCCTTTTTCTGGCCTCACTTTTAAAGTGATGAAGCCGTGATGGCTGGCAGTAGCCCTCCTATGTCTCAAGGAAGACGCTGGTGCCTGGAGGCCGAGAGGCGTGGCTTTACCCTCTCCTGCCTTGTGCATCCCCGCTTCCCTAGAACTGCCACGGGGCCACAGGCATGGTCACAGCAAGGTCCTCCCAGAGCTCTGCGCTGGGCCGCCTGTGCTCTCTCATCTCTGTGAGCACAATGGTGTGTTGCTTTATGCAGCACGGCTGTAAATTTCCCGAGTCGTCTGTCAGCTTATTCACAGTGCAGAGCCCAGCTGCTGGGTGAACTCTGCTCCCTCACGGCCCTGGGCTCTCTGCTCCCCTAAATTTCAAGTGGACATCTCAGCCTGGGCCATTTATTTAGATTAGAACAAGGAGAGGCTACATCCAGAGCACTGCAAGCAGACAGAACACACAGCCCATCCCAGCCCCAGACCTCTACCCTCGAGCCTCCCTCCCCTGACATCCCCCCTCTGTCTCACTACATCCCCAGCATTCCCGTGCTTAGGAGTCTATGCCAGAGCTGGGGGGCGGGTGGTGTGCGAGGGGACCTGTCAAAGAGTCTCTGCATTTCCTGAGGAACCAAAAAAAAAAAAATGAACTTTGTGATATGCTTCAGACAGACAAGCAGACAGGGGCTGCCTGGCTGACCTACCGCATCTGCAGAGAACTCTCTTCCTGGTGGAGTGAATTCCCAGTCCCATGGACAGCTTGGCTTTGGCTTTACTCTGCAGATGCAAATCAAGTTTCCTTTCCTGAGAGATCACCCCCAAAGAGCAGGAAGACCTGGGCCTGGCTCCATCGAGGTGTCTCTGTGTTTCAGGGTGTGGGGGGAGGAGCGCAGGTGAGAGGTGAAATTCCTTCTGAACTGTTGCCTCTGTTGGAGGCTGCAGAGCCTGGAGGACTGATGGCTGTTACTGCTAGGCTAAGAAAACCGCAGAGATACCTCCAGGGCATACTTTGCAGGTGGTCTCGCGAGTCAGGCTGCTTCCCAGGCTGTGGGAAGAAATGCTGCGCCCAAGGACACCCACGTGCCCTAGAGGCTGCTCAGGGCAACCTAAGATAGGAGAGGTCCTAACCTGCAAGAGGAAGCTGCTGGCTCTTGAAGAGCCTGGCAAGGAACTCAAGGTTGGGGGTGTCAGTTGTGGCCAGGAAGAGCCTGGGCAAGAAGAGGGGCCCCTCTCAGAGCAGCCTCCCCTTCTCTAGGGCCTTCACTTTCCTAGGTTTTATCTGGCAGCCAGGGACCAGAGGACTTGCAGGCCCCGAGAGCCCAAGGGCAAAGTTAATAACTGCAACTCTTGTGGGTTCTGAACTCAGCAGGGACAGAAACACAAGCAGACACACCCTGTCATAGCACATGGTCAGGCCCGTCAGACACCCTGGGCAGGGGCCCACACAACCCACCCAAAACTCCAATCTTCATCTCTGGGCCTGGCCTCTCCTCTAGTGGACAGCATAAGGCTATAAAAGCAGCTGCTGATACAGCCCCTACTGGCTGTGTCCCTGGTGTCCTCGGGCATGTCCTCAACCACATGACAAAGGCTCGTGACCAGAGTGCTACTCCAGAGCAGGCCACCAGCCCCAAATCGCAGTGACGGCGGGGCCCGTAGGAATGCAAGGATGCTGTATTTAGAACTGTCACACATCCCTGTGGGTAAAGAAAAGCCCCCCATCTTTGTCCTCACTGAGGCTGACATCATAGGTTCTGGCTCCACAAAAGAGGGTGGCCTGTCTCATGGTGCCGGCCCTGGAGATCTTGGGTATTTCACTGTCACCTAACAGGACTCATTTCCAAAATATGAACATATACAGTCACAGAAACATAGTTTTCAAGTGCTGTGTGCCTCTAAGATCATTGCGATGGCCAGTTTCACAGGTATTTTCACATATACCTGAGATACACATGCACTTGTACATGCGTGCGCGCACACACATTGCATGCATGCACATATATGCAATAAAAAGCATGGCATCGGGATTGCTGCTGTAGGGTCTACCCGTGTGGACAGGCCCTTGGGAAGAAGCTGTCAGCCACCCCACAGCTCAGACATTGCTCCTTTCCGAGGCCGCTCACGTGTTCTGCAGAACTTGGAAGGCTTCTTCTTACATCACTTGCCACTCTTTGTTCTGGGCTTGGCTTCTTTGTTGTGGGCATTGCTTGGGCCTGTTATAAAACTGGGGGAGAACAGGCCTCTGTTCTCAGCTGTTAGGGCCACCGAGGCCACACCTGGGGTCACACGCACAGCGGACATCCCTCACTGCCGATGGCCGGTAACTGCATCATGATTTTTGATAAAATGTGTGCTAGCTGCTAGCATTGTTTTTTCCAGTTTGAGTGCTTGGTAAACCTAGTGGGGGCGTGACAATAATCTGAGCCCGCAGGAGCTGGTGGTGCCTTGAAGGGCTCAGTATGGCTACCAGCTGGCCTCAGCATCAAAACCACAAGGCCAAAAGTCCCATCTAACCTTCAGGGCTACTGAGAGCATTAGAGAGTCACAATGAGTCCCTAAGTGAGATGGGGCTCATCTAAGGTCTTCTGTCAGAGGAGCCAGAGCCAGGCCTTCCTGTGATGGAGAAGATAGAGCCTTCCCATCTCAGGGTAACCTGCCAGCCTGTTTCGCCTCTTTCCATGTTTCAAGGCTGCCCTCTTGAGGCTGACTGGAGAATGTCATCTCACCCTGTGTCCCTTGGCTTCTTACTCCTTCCACTAGCTGGGGCAATTTAAACAGAGCATAGATGTCTCTAGAGCAGCGACCCTAGGATCCATCTGAACTCTCCAGCTGGGTAGTCAGGTGACCTCAGGGGCACCACAATGGCTACAACTGCCGCAGAGACGGAGGTCTGGCCCTGTCCTGCCACACGTGATCTCTCCTCTGAGGCAAGGTGCACCTGTTTTCCAGGTGCAAGTACTGTGACCGGTCGTTCAGCATCTCCTCCAACCTCCAGCGGCACGTGAGGAACATCCACAACAAAGAGAAGCCGTTCAAATGCCACCTGTGCAACCGCTGCTTTGGGCAGCAGACCAACCTGGACCGGCATCTGAAGAAACACGAGCATGAAGGTGCACCAGGTTGGTGGAGGATGGGCAAAGCAAGAGGGCTGGCAGGGAAGGGGCTGTGGGCAACTCCACCCCTCAGACTCTCTAAGAGACAGTTTCCTGAGAGCACCCCATGCACACACTGACACGGGAGGCTCGATGTACCCAGAATGCTCCTGACGCTCATCCCCTTCCACAGTGAGCCAGCACTCTGGGGTTCTCACCAACCACCTGGGCACCAGCGCCTCCTCCCCCACCTCCGAGTCGGACAACCATGCACTTTTAGATGAGAAGGAAGATTCCTACTTCTCCGAGATCCGAAACTTCATCGCCAACAGTGAGATGAACCAGGCCTCTACTCGGATGGACAAACGGTAAGAAAAGCAAGCCAGCGGGTCTAGACTCACCTGCTCTGATGGTCTTGCTTAGGGTGCATGCATCCCTAGCCCCTGGAAGGTGCTAGGCCCCATGTGGAGGAGGCCTCGGGTTCTGTTGCTAGAAACAAGAAGAGCTCCCCAGTCCCTGTGTGTGTTCCTGCCACAGCATCTCACTAAGAGAGGATGACAGTAGAGGACACCCTGTGAGATCATGGACGTTTACTCTCAGTGAGAGGCCAGCACACAGGCCAAGTGGCAACCCCATCGTGTGTTTCATCCAGGCACTTATTGCCAGACAGAAATGCTTCCCCCTGAAAACAC
>NW_004949136.1:1708171-1710438 GCF_000317375.1 Microtus ochrogaster | reverse complement strand
AGAGAGAGAGAGAGAGAGAGAGAGAGAGAGAGAGAGAGAGAGAGAGCGCTCAACTTGCAGTGAGGCTGTGTGATAACCTCATAAAGTAAAAAGATTGTCATTCAGTGATGCATTCAACAGGCCTAAACCACCAAACACAGCTCAACAAGCCCGTCCCCTGCACCCTGCTCCATGACACTTAGAAAACACACTGTAGGCTGCTACACAGACCACCTAGCATGGAGCCTAGTCTGTAATAAAGACACAAACAACTCGTGTGTCTGACCAAAAACTCACCCACGTCTAAAAACACTGATGGCACAGTGTGCCATGGAGTGCTGGCTTCTTCTCTCTATCCTCGGGCTGCATGGGAGCCCTGTGCAACGTCTCCTGGGCATACTGTACCTGTGCACAGCATAGCATGGGGAAGGTCAAACTTCAAAGTGTGGGTCCTTCATGTCATCTTCACACTACTGTAAAATTAGAAACCTTTGTAAGTCAGAGATGATTTGTATACACACACAGACATATTTACCACATGTGGATTTACACACACACGCAGACGTGTGCAAATAGGAGCACATGTGTGTCTGGTTCTGTGTGTGTATGTGTGTGTGTGCGTGTGTGTGTGCATCCACATATGGTAAATATGTCTGCGTGTGTATGGATATGGATTTATGCACTCAGATATAAACTTGCACATAAACACACAGAAATTCAGGATTCAGCCAGGCTCTGGAGGTGTTCTTTGAAACCTCAACATTCAGGCTGCAGTGGGTCCTTTACTCGGGAACTCTCCCTTCTGCATGAACACCTCTGTACCCCAGGAAAACAAACCGATCAGAGAAGTCACTGAGAAACAGAAGTTCTGTACACCCCAAAAAAACCTCGGCATGGGATCTCCAGTTCTGAAGAGGAGAACCAGAGTCCTGTGGAAGGGGGGACCAGAGGCCTGTGGAAATGGGGTACCAGAGTCCCGTGGAAGTGGGGTACCAGAGGCCCATGGAAGTGGGGTACCAGAGGCCCATGGAAGTGGGGTATCTTGCTGTAGCAACATATTCTTGACTGGTCCCCAACAGAAGTGACTAGAAGCCGGGGACATTCGGCACCTTGAAGCCTGTCAAGACTCTTCTGCCTGTTCTGGAGGGCAGGTCAGAGGCAGTGTTTCCCGTGTGGGAAAACATTGGTGACCTGGGTGGAGTCCGCAGAGCAGCTCAGTCACCTGTACAACCTAGGCCTGGACACCACTTCGCAAGTTGACCCCACTAAGATGCCTTCTTCATCGAAAATAACTGAACGCCTCTCTTCCCCAAGACCACGATAACTGCCTCGGTCAGCCCCCCACCCCCCAGAACTTTGTGGGAATGGAGAGAGGAAGAGCTGAGGGCTCTCGATATGGAACCCAAGACTTGTTTGTCTTTTGCTGTGTCCCTGCCCACATGGCCACATTCCCTGGGCACAGAGTATGGTCATTGACGTGAGCATGAACCAGGCTGGTGATGCTCTTTGAAGGAGATGGATCTGCTCACCCTCGCTTATGAGGAACCGGAGCTCCAAAGTCTCGCCTGGGACCTGGATAGAGGGCTCACCAAGAGCACTGGAGTTTACTTCCTAGCACCAACACCAGCACCCACACCAAGCAGCTCACAATCACCTGTAACTCCAGTTCCTCTTTTGTCATCCTCGGCCACCTACACGCACGTGCACACATCTACACAGACATGCAGAAAGATGGAATCTTTCTAAAAAAAATTCTTGCCCAAAGGATTAAGGAGATGGCTCAGGTGGTGTGTCGGCAGGAGGGTCTTGAGTTCAAGCCTCAAAATCCATGTTTAGGAAAAAAGAAAAAGAGTTGGGTAGTGGTGGCACACTCCTTTAATCCCAGCACTTGGTAGGCAGAGGCAGGTGGATCTCTGTGAGTTTGAGGCCAGCCTGCCACCCAGTCTATCCAAATAGGTGAGCCCAGGCCAGTAAGAGACTCTCATGGTAGATAGTGGTTGACCTATGGCCTCCATGTATACACATGTGATTCTACTCATGCATACAATATGTGTGTGTGTGAGTGAGTGTGTGTGTATGTGTGTGTGAGTGAGTATGTGTGTGTATATGTGTTGTGAGTGTGTGTATGTGTGTGTATGTGTGTGTGAGTGAGTATGTGTCTGTGTATATGTGTGTGTGTGAGTGAGTATGTGTGTGTGAGTGAGTGTGTGTATGTGTATGTGTGTGTGGTGTGTGTGTGTGGTGTGTGTGTGAGTGTGTGTGTGAGAGTGTATGTGTGTGTGAGTAAG
>NW_004949136.1:1702853-1708025 GCF_000317375.1 Microtus ochrogaster | reverse complement strand
GTGATCTGCCTAGGCTGCAGAGACCCTGGGGGGCTGTGAGTTAGAGCCTAGACTGTAAGCCAGAACCAACATTCCCTGAAGCCAGCCCATCCTGACAGTTATGTTCTGTTATGTTCTGAACCTCACCCTCGCTCCCCAGGTTCTGCGACCTTAGATCCTCATGCCCGGCTTGGAGTTGCATGCACAGTTGGGTATCACAGAATCCTGGACAGGATGGCATCTGGAAACTTCTACACCAGTGTCCTAAGGGTGCCCTTTGTGTAGCACCCAACCCCAGCACCAGTACAGGACCCTCCTCTCCAGGCGTAGTCTTAGCTTCCTTCCTAATACCCACATTTCTCACTGGCCCCCAAATGACCTGGTATCCACCCTTCAGGGACCCTGCCCTGTCCCTTTTTTCTCCCCCAGGGTGCCTCCATCTCTTCTGGATTTTCCTAACCCCTCCATCGCTCTTGCTCCTCGGTGAGGAAGTGGGCAACTGCCTTTAGACCCGTTACTCCTTCTTTTAGTGACCACAGATGCCAGCTCTTTCTGAAGGACTGGGAAGGTTAAGGGAAGCCATCTTTCGCGGTCTGCAGTAAGGAGAAGCCCATGGACACAGCCAACTTCCTCCCCTGTCATTTCAGGCCTGAGATTCAAGACCTGGACAGCAACCCCCCATGTCCAGGCTCAGCCAGTGCAAAGCCGGAGGACGTAGAGGAGGAGGAAGAGGAGGAGCTGGAGGAAGAGGATGATGACAGCTTAGCCGGGAAGTCACAGGAGGACACAGTGTCCCCCACACCTGAGCCCCAAGGAGTCTATGAGGACGAGGAGGATGAGGAACCACCCAACTCCCTAACCATGGGCTTCGACCATACCCGAAGGTGGGAGAGGCCAAGTGCCAGGGAACAGGCTGGGTGGGAGAACCTGGATACAAGGCCACCATTCAGGAGACACCTCCTCCATCCTGGTCTTACCTCTGTCTAGCAGGTGCTGCTACCACAAGGCTTTGGAGCTAGGGCTGAGGTGATGCTAGCCAGAGTCCAGGGCACTGGGTCTCCGCTCCCTCTTGGGCTTCCAGAAGCTTGGTGTGGGGGAAAGGAAGGGGAGAGTATGCTCTGCTGGCCCTGAGTCAGGAGTCCTCAGCTCTGCTGTGCAGTTGTTCATTATCCCATCCACCTGGGGCAGCAGGGTCCAGCCTCTGCTAGGCTGTGGCCCAGCACCCATGGTTTTAGAAATTGTGCAGGCCAGAGCAACGTCCCCATGTCCTAACTGTTCAGTTACTTCAGCAATGGGTAACGCTGCCAGCATTTGAGATGCCCTGGGCTGGCCCTCTGGAACCAGCATTTCTTCCCCAGTCTCTTGGTCCTGGGGGTGGGTAGGGCAGCCAGGACCCCTCCAAAGCTGCCCAGAGCATCGGAACAGTAAAGCTTCCTTCCTACCTTTATCCTGAAGACCAGATTGCCTGCTGCCTGTGATGTGTGTGCACGCACTCACCCTCCCTGCTCTCTGTCATCTGCTCTCCCACGTCTGTGTGGCTTCCCATCTGGGTGTCTGTGTGTCGATGTGTCTGTCTCCTTGTGCATGTGGCTCGCGGAAACCTGTGCCATGCATGCAGGCATGGGGACCAGCCATGAGGCACTAGAGAGAGGCCACCAGCGGCCAAAGAGCTGACCCCAGGCCCCTCTCCCCGGTCCTTGGTGCAGGTGTGTTGAGGAGCGAGGAGGCGGTGTGTTAGCTTTGGAGCCGACGCCGACCTTTGGGAAGGGGCTGGATCTCCGCAGAGCAGCTGAGGAAGCATTTGAAGTTAAGGATGTGCTTAATTCCACCTTAGATTCTGAGGCTTTAAAACAAACCCTGTACAGGCAGGCTAAGAACCAGGTAGGTACCCAGCAGAGCCTTCGTCCGTCCTCCCACCTCCTCTTGGCTTAGTAAGTGGCCACCATGCCTCCTTAACCAAGGATGCCTGAGATCTTCTGGCTCTGGCTATCCCAGGCCTGGAGGACAATCAGATCCAGAGCCCCATGCCCACTGTATTGTCTAAAGAGAGCACATTAGCTGTAAGCCCCCAGACCCTGGTAAAGCAGGTGGGCTGGGGGGCCGTCAAAGACAGATAACCATGAGCTAGCTCTTGGGTCATGCGTGAGGGCCGCTTTCTCAATCTCCCCATCCCATCTCCAGTGGGAACAGCTGCCTGGCTCTCCTCCCCTCTGAACCAGGATGAGTGGCTATCACCCATCAGGTGATCACTGCTTCCAAGATGGAGTTAAAACAGAGTACCTGAGGGTACAGACTTATCCAGGGCACTTTCTGTGTTCACATCTCAGGGACAGTGGTCATGGGACCCTGCACCCCATTATTTGGACATCAAAAGGGGCTTGGCTCTCATTCTACTCTCTGCAGCCTCCCCAGCACCACCTCAAGATTTTCACCCCAATTTGTCTGTGTGTCTGTCTTCGTCTCTTAACTAATTCTGTCTAGCATTTGCTCAAGGATAGAGGGGACCCATGTTGGGCTTCACTAGTACACACCTGTAACTCACAATCTACACCCCACACAGCACTCAGCCCTGGCACCTCCTGCCCTGTCCCATGACGTGAGGCAGAAGGATGCCCCCATGATTGTCTGAGGCCAGCAAACACAGCCCATTACCTTATAATTGCATCAGCTCAGAGACACTACCGTACTTCAAAAAGGAGCCCACCACAATCATTCAGAATCCCCCAGGGCTCTTGCCAGCTAAGCAAAGACAGTCTCACTGGCACAGAATGAAAAATAACTCCTGCCGAGCCCCAGGATGCTCCCAGAGCAGACACTGATCTTAGGTTTTTGCCAGTCACTAGGCAGAGAAATGGGCTTGGAGGGAGGTGGAGATGCAATCTTAGGGGAGCGCCCCAAGAGTTCAAGGAATCCTAGGGGACACGGAGGCCCATAGAGGGGCTCCTGTGTCCTAGTGTCACCCTGAGCAGGAGAGGTGCCCCCTGCTTTCATATACTCCTGTCTCTCCCTCCCAAACTGGAGAGTGGGCCTCTCTAGTGCCTTTGTTTTCCTTTTTCCTTCTAGACTGGGTGGGAGCAGGGGTGGAGGTGGGGGTCAGACAGGCAAGGCTCAGGTCTCCCTGTCTGGAATGGCCCTCACCCGTTCTCCGTGTGCTATCCTTTCCCCACCAGGCATATGCAATGATGCTGTCCCTCTCTGAGGACACTCCTCTCCACGTCCCCTCCCAGAGCTCACTGGATGCTTGGTTAAACATCACGGGAGCCTCGTCAGAGTCTGGAGCCTTTAACCCCATCAACCACCTCTGAGGTCCTGGAGGCCCCAGGGCCAGAGTCCAAAGCCAGGGTCCCAGCTGTGGGAGACGGAGAAGGGGCCGAGGGAAGCGCCTTGACACCTTCAATTTGCCTCACCCCCGCTTCCAGCCCCACCCACCGTGGCTCAAGTCCAGCTTCTCCAATGAAACTCAGAACCTGAAGGTCCCTCGAGAATCCGTTGACCTTCACCACCTCTCAGAACTGGCCTCAAGGACACGGTCTGCAGTGGTGCAGTGCTCGGTGGCCGCCCAGGAGCTGCTCACGGGAAGCTGTCTGTCGGATAGCTAGTGGGCAGGGGTGGAATCTCTATCCCAATAGGAGCCAGTTGGCCGCATCTGGGCAGCCACATGGTATGAAGGAGGGGAACGGAAACAAGTGGGTATGTGCTACGGAGAGACCTCGCAAATGATTTTTATAATGAAAATTACATGAATAACCCTTTTGGTAATCTTATTGACTATAGAGTCTATTTAAGCATGTGGGTTTTAAAAAATAGACAGTATTTTTTAAAAAAAAATCAAAAATGACTTGCAAAATGTTTTTTAAAAGTAATTTTGCATTGCTTTGAAATTTCAGCTTATTGGCAAACCCACACCTGCCAGGACATCGAGCACTGCTCAGGTGTGTCCTTTATAATGTAGATAATGGAGAATTTTCTATCCCCGACCCTGTTTGTACAAGCCAAGGTGATTCTGGGTGTCCCCGGCACAGGATAAAGGGCATGGAGCTATCTGAATAGCATGCTGGCTACACAGGAATTCTTGGTCATGGTGCCTGCCTTCAGGCTTGTGGAGGCTAAGTCAGGGAGGTTGTCATGCCCCATGCGGCCTGCAGAGGAATCCACTGGTCCCCACCCAAGACCCCCCAATTGTATGGGGAGGTCGGGAGCTGGTGGCTGAGGTCTTCCATGCTGGACACCTAATGGTTTCTCCCCTCCAGCAGCCCCAGCGCTGGCCCTGACTGCCGCTCTTCTGAAGCTGGGGCTCTGGGCCGTATCTAGGCCTTCAGCCTTCTACTCTTCCCAACCCTGGAGGTCTGATGTCCTCCCCGTGGCCACTGAGCGTGGGGAACCTACCCGCCTGCTCCACCACGCCAGGACGCCTAGCACTACCTGTGCCTAAGACTCCAGATCAACCGCATAGCCGCCACTCCTGCTCTTTGTATGGGTTCCTGGTGAGAGGTGGTCAGGAACAAGAGGAGGATCCAGGGGACCTGCCGCGCACAGAGCAGAGACAGCACAGCCCCTGGGACCAGATGCCTCGCTCCCTTGGGACGGTCATGATTGTCTAATTCTCTGCTTGAATGGGCTTTAAGTTATTCCCATAGGGGCCAACTTCAAATAATTTCTTTCTCCGATGGAATTTACCTTAATCTGTATATAACTTGTAATTTTTTCTAATTCACTTCTTTCCTTATTTTATTTCTTCCTTAACAGTATTTTTGGCATTGGACAACTTATTCTGAAGAAATCATGTCAATCTAAGTATGTAGTGAAGGACCAAAACCGTGTGATAAGGTTGTGTGCTGTGTGATCGGTAACCAGGGAGTGGGGCAGTTGTTAATGTGCCAAATACCCTGTGTCCCTCCCTTGAAGAGTCCTGCGGTCACCGCTGCCCATTTATCAGACAATCATATGATTTTGTTAAATTTGAGTTTTTAAAACAAGTGTTCTATTTATTTTATTATTTTGAAGAAAGAACAAAAAAAAATGAGTATCCCAACAAGAAAAGAAGGGGGAAACCCTTCCTGGATTGCCCTTTAAAAAAAAAAAAAAAGAGAGGTAGTGTCAGTGTCAACAGCCGTGTGCAAGCATATGCAAGCGTGTCACACACGGGCATGCCAGTGTCAACAGCCGTGTGCAAGCGTGTCACACACGGGCATG
>NW_004949136.1:1681359-1702618 GCF_000317375.1 Microtus ochrogaster | reverse complement strand
TGTGCAAGCGTGTCACACACGGGCATGCCAGTGTCAACAGCCGTGTGCAAGCGTGTCACACACGGACATGTCAGTGTCAACAGCCATGTGCAAGTGTGTCACACAAGCATGTCACACACGGGCATGCCAGTGGTTCTCTAGGAGAGCAGCATGAACATCAAGCAGGTGTGTTCCGTGAATGTGGTGGACGTTCTGGGGCCAAGACAATCATCTCTGCTGATGCTGAGTGGTCCAGGCTGTGCTGGAGACGACACCACGACCCTGCAGGTTCCAGAGAATCCCAGTGACGTAAGACAGAACAGTCCAGCATGCGCGCCCAGAAGCACATTCACATGTGCAGAGCAGGGCAGCAGGGACCCTCTTCTGAGGAACGTGCCATGGTCAGGCTGTAGGGATTTGTGGGCCCAGCTGCTCACACTTCTCACAGGTTCACGACACCCTCTCAGTGAAGGTCTAGGCCTCGGCTTAGGAGTTCCGGTTTCCTCCTCGTGGAAGCTAGATGAGACCCCTGAATAAGTTCAACCTCAGACTTACGTGTCCCACTTTTGTAAACCCCAAATTATATGCTTTCTTCTGAGAAAGAGTAAGATGTGTGCTTTTTCTTTTTTCCGCGATGCGACTTTCTATCTCCAAAGCGGGGCGTCTGTCTGGATAGAGACGTCTGTGACCCTTTTTTCCAGCAGCAGAGCAGCTAAAGGCTCTCCTTTTCGTCCTTTTTGGCACTCCCGACCCCTGTCCTCCTCTTGTAACCACTCTTTCCTTCTCAAGAGTCCCAGTTGTGCTGCTGTGTGCTTTGCCCGCCCATCCCTGCCCCCAAGAGGCATCGATGGCAAAGCCCAGATCCTCCTGAGCAGTCAACCCTTGGGCCCAGCACTGACCCCAGATTTATCTGTCTCCACACTGCATGGCCCCCAGACAGTGAGCTCTGCCTACCTGGTATCTCTGCCCTCTTGTGGTGCCCAGCTGACTCAAGCCGAGCGTCAGGCACAGAAGATTCAGGGTCATGGAGCTGGACCAGACGTGAGTTCCAGGATCCTGACTACCGGGGACCCAAACCATGCCTGTTGCCATGTGCATGGAATGGCCGGACAATTGTCCAGCCAGGATTGTTTCCCTGATGTTGTCCTTCCAATTGTTGGTACTTGCCTGCCAAAATAGATATTCAAGAGGAGGCCTCCTTGTCTGTATTCTCTCCAGTCCCAGACAAGGCCCCATTCTTCCCCTGTGACAGCAGCCTTTCCTAGGAAGAGCAGGCAGGAAAGATGGGGCTTCACCATCCTGCAGGCGAGGTGAATCCTGCATGCAGAAGACAACCCAGGGCATCCCTGTGCCAAACCAGCAGTGGGTAAGCACGAAATGGCTGAGCCTGCCCAGCCTGAGAGGAGCCCCACTTTCTAAGACCAGGAGAGCAGGTGATCCCCAGACCCTGACTGACCTAACCCCTCTGCCTCTCAGAGCTCAGACCCACAGGGCCATTGGCTTCCTCCTCCTCCTCTGCTTCCCCAGTGAGTGTGTATGAAGCCCTTGCTCAAATACATATCACGTGTTTTAGACTCGAAGCGCAAAGCACTGGATCATGGTCCCTATCCTGCCCCCCCCCACCGTCTCCCTGCCCAAGTGACTGAAACCTACTGAACTTTGACTGTGCTGTTCCAGGTAGGGAAGAGGAGGCCCCCTGTGCTGCTGCTGGGACAGGAGGGTGGGGAGCCTGTGATGGACGGCACCCCCTCTTGCCAGTGGACGCTGGGACACTCCTATCCACAGAGACCAGCCGGGTATCCAAAGCCATGAAAATTGTCTCTGTAGCCCTTGAGCGATACTGTGACAAGACATTCTTGCGTGATTCCCAGAGAAGTTCCTCTCTCACCATTCCCGTCACGTGTTTGTTTAGTTCCTTTCTGTCACCAGTTCAAACCACCACTCCCAGGAGGGAAAAGGTTGAGTCCAGAAAGGCAGCTCGAATTTCTAGTTGTGTGATTCACTTGTAAAGCGGAGGAAGCTGGGGATGTTCTTCCCTGCCTCCTGTAGCACCGCTACTCTCTCCAGCATGGGGGACGCGGGGCCCTGGTGTCAGAACACTTAACTTAAAGCCTGTGTGTGTGTGTGTGCACGTGCGAGTGTGTGTGCGTATGTGGTGTGTGTGTATACGCGCGTGTGTGTGGTTTGTATGGATTTTGAACCAATAGTATATAAATATAAATATATATATATATATATATCCCTGACACCTGTGAGAATCTTGAGACTGTACGAGTGTTGCCATTGTCACATTCAGATCTGACTCAATTTGTTTCTGTTTTGTTTTGTTTTTCCTTTTAGAACTATATAGTGTTGAGAAAGAAATCAAATGTAAATGTCTGGTTTTCATATAATGTTAAAGAATTAAAAACCATGGAGGAGGAGGCTGGGGTCTGTCCTCGTTGCCTTCCTTTGTAAATTGCTGTTGTGTTGATAAGCTGTGCATGGCTTGTGTTTAGCGGTCATTATTGTGTCTGTTTGTGAGATTTTTATTACGAGGAAAATCCCGTAGATGCACTTACTGAACATGTGGTTAGGGTCTGAGTCAAGGCCAGGAGGCCCAAAACGCCCATGAAAACGGACCGCCGTTCCTGATGACTATGGAGATCGCTGTGGGAGAATCACGCGTTATGGAGACGCGACGTAGAGAATAGTCGAAAGTGATTTTTGCAGATCTCATTTTGAGGCTTGTGGCAAAGATAAATGTACTTGTGTAGAGATTTCTGTAAGGTAAAAGCCAGGAGAGGCTGGCTTTGAGGTCAATGCTGTAGAATAGGATGACTGGATACCAAATGTAATCTTTCCAATGCTACAATGAATTTATACATGAGATTGATATGCAATAAATCTGTGTGTTTTTCTATGTCTCGTTGAAAGCTTCATTAAGAGAAAACCTGGTCTCTGGAGTGGGATAGGAGGAGTGCCCTCCCCCAAGTCTAGAATGACTGGGTCTGGGTTCTAGACCAAAGTATTATTACCCCAATACACCGCTGGACACAAGGCAGCTATCTCAACTCCTTTCAACAGCTTAGAAGTACTTATAAATGACCAGGCCACAAGACACCGAGCACATCCTGACTCCAACAGCATCCTCTGCTCTGGGAGAGGGTCTTCAATGCAGCGGTTGGTGGCTGGATGGTGAATGATGGTGGCTGTTGAGAATGAATGAATCCGTGGATGGAGGGGTGACTAAATGATTCTGGATAGAGGAGTGGACAGACGGTGGATGGAGGAATTCATGGAAGATAGGTGGGTAGGTAAATAGATGTTGGATGCAGGAATTGAATGGACAGGTGGGTGGAGAAGTGGGTGGATGATGGATGGAGGAGCGGAATGAGCGGGTGGATGGATAGGTGGATGAATGGTGGGCGGAGGATTTGCTCTTTGAACCATCACTGATCCTGGGACTTCTGGACCTCCGAAAGCTCTCCCAGGGCCAGGACAAGCTCCAATGAACGTCATCAGAAGTAAGATTCTGAGGCTCCCTAATCCACAGTTCCTGCAGCTGCCAGAAGAGAAGAAATGGAAGTTGATCTTGGCATGAGATCTCAGGCCCAGATCTGGGGTGCCGAACCCTTATATTTTCTTAATGCCATCAGGTCGAGCGTGATGGTGGGGGCGTGCAGTGCCGCATGTTTCAGGTTGTTTTCCTTCCCGCTGTGATCGACGAAGTGCCGGTGAGATCTTAAGCCTGGACGGTCAGCTTTGGGGCTTGCCCAGGAGTCTGAGGCCCAGGGTGACTTGAAAGGTTCTGCTTTGGGAAATGTATTTCCGTCCTCCGCCCTCACTGAAGGCCACATTCCCAAAAGTGGTTCTCCCAAATGACATGACAGTGACCCACAGAGCCCCCATAATGGTGCTTCCCAGAGCTCACCACACTGGGGCTCCAGTGGAATGAAAACTGTCCCGTTTTGTCCAACCTGGCAGCCTTGCTCCTCATTAGCCCGGGAGAGAGAGGAAAACTCGGTGGAATCGGAGAGGGGCCGATAATGGCTGTATTGTTGGGAGAACCCCAGAGGGAAAGGGAACAGCGGCTGACAGGAGATTGCTGACAAGCGGACTTTGTCTTCTAGCAGCCCGGTCCCCACATAAAAGACTGAGGAAAAAGGCCCCATTTTGGAAAAGGGGGGATGGGTGTATTAAGAGGAGAAAAAAAAATGTGTCAAAGAAGAATCTGTTTTCTGGGAAGAGAGGGGCTTTTCATTGCCATTCAGCTTTCCTCTGGGCTAAGGAGCTGCTGGCCATTTGCAGGGAAACTATTTTAGGGAACCCTCAACCTTATTCCTCATGCAGCTAAAGTCTTCTGCAGCACAAGCTGTGTCATGCGGTACAACAGCCACGACCGAGGCTGTGTGTTTTCTGCAGTCAAGAAATGTCTGCTGTGTGGGTTGCCCAAGGGACTCTGGGACATGAGGGGTCCCCAGTCATGAGCTAAGACTGCAGCCCTGCTGGAGAAAAGCACATGTCTCCCTGCCAGGGTAGACAAGGCCATTCCACAACTCCATCCACTCCAAAGGCAACGTGTGGAGGAGAAAGTGTGGTGGGGTCTAGAACCAGATTCCACAAAATGGAGCCCCCATGACCTGACAGAGGGAGTAGACACTAGGGGGATTTTTTTTTTTTTGCTCCTGAATTCCTAACCCCATCAGGAACACAGGAGGTTACAGAAAAGAGGAGAGGTGGCTGAGTGGGATCAAGGATCAGGCTTAACAATGTGGTGCAATGCGAATCTATCAGTTAAAGCCCTGTAGAGCACTGTGCAGGGTGTGCATGACCCTAAGCTCTGCAGGGCAGTGTGCCAGGTATGCACAGCCCCAAGCTCTGAAGCACAGTGTGCCGGGTATGCATGAAACTAAGCTCTGCAGCACAGTGTGCAGGGTGTGCACGACCCCAAGCTCTGCAGGGCAGTTTGCCAGGTGTGCACGACCCCAAGCTCTGCAGTACTGGTATGCATGGCTCCCAAGCTCCGCAGTGCTATGAACAAACTTAGTCCCTCTGCAAGAGCAACAAGTGCTTTTAACCACTGAGCCATCTCTCCAGCCCCTATACGTAATATTTTTAGAGCCATTTTAGGCTTATAAGGAACTTCTCAAAAATAACAGATGTCTAGTTTATACCCACTGTTCCCCAGGATGGATGTAGGCCCTACTATTGTGTGATATTTTGTGTTCTGACAAATAAATCTTGCCTGGAGATCAGAGGGCAGAGCTAGACACTAGTTAACCATAGAAGCTGGGTGGTGGCTGCGCATATCTTTATTCCCAGCACTCGGGAGGCAGAGGCAGGCAGATCTCTGTGAGTTCAAGGCCAGCCTGGTCTAAAAAGTGAGTTCCAGGATAGCCAAGGCTACACTGAGAAACCCTGTCTTGAAAAACAAAACAAAACAAAAGATTCCTTTGTGTTTTCTTGTAGCATTGCAGTTCCTATATTTTGAGCACCGAATGATATCCCAAACTGGAATATATCACTGTTTACTCAGTCACCCAGCTGTTGAAGGATATCCTGGCTACTTACCACTTGAGCAATTACAAATAAGGATACTACAAACATCTGAGAATGGGGTTTTGTATGGGTCGAAGTTTCCAGCTCCTTTGGGCAAATAACGAGGATCATGACTGCTAGATCACACAGTGAGTGCATGTTTCCCATTATGGCTGCATAGCTTGGCTTTTATCTGCAGTGCAAGAGGCCCTACAGCCCCACACCCTTGCCAACACTTAATTTTGTCAGTGCTCCAACTTTGGCCAGTGTACAAAGCTATCTCCCTGTTGATTTGACTTGTATTTTCCTCTTCGCGAGTCTTTCCCCTATGCATTCACCATGTGTGTGTGCTCTGAAAAGTCTGTGTAAGCAAAGGCTGCACTTTCCTTTCCCCGCCACCCAGATCCTAATAATCACACAGAATATATTAATTACAACTCTGTTTGGCCAATGGCTTAGGCTTATTCCTAGCTAGCCCTTACATCTTAAATTAACCCATTTCTTTTAATCAGTGTATCACCACAAGGCTGTGGCCTATGGATAAGGTTCAGCAGCTACATGACATCTCCTTGACTCTGCCTACTCTTTCTCTATATCTCTGTTCAGATTTCCCGCCTGGCTTTACACTGCTAAGTCATTGACAAAAAGAGCTTTATTAATTAACCAATAAAAGCAACACATATACAGAAGGGCATCTCACATCAGTCTTGTTTGTGGCTTGGACCATATTTCAACTGGCCAAGTCCCTTTCTTGTAGAATGACATTTCTTTTGTATGTTATGGGGTTCTAAATGAGATTGTCCCCCACAAACTTAGATGTGTGAATGCTTCGTCCCCAGTAGGTGGTGCTGTCTGGGAGGTTTAGAAGGTGTGGGTGTTAGAAGTGTGTCTCTGAGGCAGGCTTTGAGGCTTCAAAGCCATGTGCCTTTCTCAGCCTGTCCTCTCTGCTTCTCGTTTGGGGGTCAGGATGGGAGCTCCTGGCATGGTGGACTCCGTCCCTCTGAAGCAACAAGCCCATATAAACCCTTTCTTCTCTAAGTCATCTTGGTCATCGTGTTTTATCCCAGCAACAGAAAAGTAACTGATACATAAATCATCTGGTCATTGTCCTTTTGTATATTTAGATGCTGAAGAAAACAGGGACATCTACACAAAAGGACACTGCTCAGTGGCCAGGGGACAAGGCCGGTTGTGAGTCACCACAATGTGACTGAATCTCACCCAAGGAGGGGTGAGGGGGACATAGCTTTATTGTTAGTTTTATCTGAAGTCCTGGCTGGAGTAGTCTGTGAGGCTGGACCGTCTCAGCTGACCACCTTGAAATTGTCCCGAGCGGTTTTGCAGTCCAAAGCGATATCTGGGTGGCGTCTGTCAGCTTAGCGGTGTTATCACAGTCCAGGTGGAATCATTATTGTGGGGGCCCATCCACTTTTTGGAGACTTCAAATGTCATTGTTAAGAATGGTCACCATTCACTACAGAAAACTCAAACATTTTAAATGTTATATGCAGCAGATCTCGGAGAAGTTAAAGGTCTACAATCTATCAGAAACACCTGTGGTACACAAACTTAGTTCCTAGTTACCTTATTCAGACTCAAGCTTGAAGTCATGTACAGGAAGGCAACCTAGATAAAACCTAGAATTAGTACTCTATATGACCATTAATATCTTGGCAGAAAGTGCATATATATGCATATACATAATTTTAGATCATATTTATACCATAAGTTTTAAAGAGTCAAAATAAATCCAAAGGATCATGAGATTAGAGGCAATAAAATAGAACCTTTAATTTTGGTTCTTCTTCTGTCCCATACCAGGAGGCTCTTCTGATATGAGACAGAGATTGTAGACTCCCTTGGCTTTCACAGATGTTGAGGGCTGTGCTGACAGGCTCCTGACTGCCTGTGGTTCCACCTGGCCCTCAAAGGCCTCTTTACTCTTAGTGTGAGGTGGAGCACCCGTCCCCACCAGAGTAGCTTTGCTTTACCCAGGAAGGGGCTGCTTCAATTGCATTGCTACTGGTCAGCATGTTTCCTTCCCTTCAGGCAGTTAGAGTCAGGTGTCCCCCATCTATGAGGATTCAGGGTAAGGTCTGGCCCACAGGCCTTGCCGTTGGGTGCCCAGCAAGGATGGTGGCTACCGATGGGCACTGATCAAAAACTATGAAGAATGGAAGGCCAGGATCCACATCCTCTCCCCAACCAGGACTCTTGGGGGGCAAAGAGACCCTCGAGACAGGTTGTATAGGTGGCCCACCCACATCTCACCATCCATACATGAGTTCTGGGCAGGTTTTGACCCAGCACCCCTCCTGGGAGTGAAGGTAGGTAAAGATAGCCCAAAGTCTTCCACCAGTTACTTGTCTTAGAGCTGAATGAGAGGCTGGACTTCAGCGTCTGAGTCCCCCACCTGCTTTGCGGGGAGTGGGGGTGTGTCTTTCTCTGTGCGTGCCTTGCTGTGTGCATTTTCATCAAGCGTGGTGCTGCACACCTGTAACCCCAGCACTTGGGAGGCTGAAGCAGACAGATCTTTGTGAGTCTGAGTCAGCCTGATCTGCATGATTCCGGGCCAACCTGGGCTACACAGGGAAACCCTGTCACAAAAAAGAGAATATTTTCATGTGGGAGTTTTCCCCTGTAGTGTGGGAGTTTCCCCCTGCTGTGAACTGCTCTGTGATCAAGGTTTTACTGTTGTTTTGTTTCCCTGTCTTTTAATTCTTTAAGTGTCGGGTACTAACAGAGGGTGTGATGAGACAGCCCTGGGCAGAGGCTGACACAGAAGACCTTACTAGGAAGCTGGAGTGTGAGGCCTCCCTGTCTGGCCTTGGCCTTTCCTTGGGGACCAGTCTCCCACCTGGCCACAATTTTTCCAACAAAGCAACTTCACGGAGGTTGGGCTCGGTGAGTGCAATACCCAACAATGGCCTCAGGGGGTCAGCAACAACCCACTTTTCCCAGGAACCGCCTCCCAGCACATCAGCTGGTTACCCAGGGAGTTCCAGGACCCGGGGGCCTTAGTCCACAGGAGGCTCTGAGCACCTCTTCTCCTTCTACTGTGACTGATGCTCATCAGGCCTGGCCCCGTGATCAACTTGGGCCCTACCCAGATGATATCACACCGGAAAGAGCAGAGGATGGCACAACCAAACCACCTAGCTTCAGGGCTGAGGTGGGAGGCTAAGGAAGGCATAGGAGGATGGCAGGCCAGGCACACCCCCTCACAGGGCAATAGCCAAGAAAGCGCCAAGCGAGACTCCAGCATCATCCCTCTAAGTGGTGCTCAGTGAGGCAAGCTCTTGGGGTACACTGCTTGGGTCACGGCATGCGGGGAGAACCATGTTGGGGGACTAGGGTGTGAGGGCACAGATATTTCCTGAAAAATAGATAATAGGAGGTGGGTCGGGAAGAGGACTAGCACATGCTGAGGTCTCTGGCTCTGTCCCAGGTCCTTGGGTTACTCCCAGGTCACCAGACATTCACTGTGTCTCATCACACACAGCACAATGAGCCAGGCAGAGAAAGTGCCACAGTAAGGGTGGAGACGTAATACAAAGTCTCCCCAGACAAGAGCCCATCGCTGTCCCCTCCTCCTGTCCAAGTGTGGTTTGGGGTCTGCTCTGATGATCATGTTTTGAGGTGTCTTGGAGGTGTCGCGTCATAAATTCAGGGTTGCATGAAGGAAAACTAAAATGTCGGGTGCAGTGGTGCATGTCTGTACGGTACCCCAGGTTACTCTGGGAACCTGAGGCAGCCCCGGGAAGGTGGGTGTGGACTGACCAGGCAGAGGCTCCTGCTCTCCGATGGAGGCTGGGCACTGCCAGCCTTTGCCTCTGCCCCCACTGCCCTATGCTCCCTGCCCCCAGGCTGCCCCCTGGCCATGTTCCCTCCCCTTCTTGGCCCTCGCACTCACGGTGACTCTTGCCTGCTTTACTTCTCTTTCCCCTTTTATCTGTTAACTCTGCTCACCCTTGGGGGCACTTTGGAGCGCAATGGTGCACACCCCATCTTTTCCTACACGGGGAGCCTGGTCCCTAAAGCCCCCATGGGAGGGGCGCTGTGACAGCATCATCTCTAAGGACGCTACGTGGACTTGGGAGCTGTTTTCCTGAGCTCAGGAGAACCAAGGCGGGACCTGCATGGCTGGCAGAATTTCCCGCCCTCAGAGTTGTCTGTAAAGTGGGGTGGTGGTGAACAGACCACACCGTGAAGGTTGTTCTGTGAGATCCTGGCTAGGGAAGCATGCTGCAAAGAATGCAGAGGGTGGGGCCTTCCCACAGCAAACAGGTTCCCGCAGGCCTGGGGCACTCTCAGAAGGCTTCCTGGAGGAGGCGGAGGAGCCCAGAGAGAAGCGCAGAAAGGAAGTGGGCGTAGGAGCGGGAGAGTAGACGGTACCCAAGGGCGGACTCCGGCCCGAACCACCAGACTGATCACGTGGACTCAGGCGGGCCCCGGTAGGTGCGGTGACGCAGCGGGCCGGAGCGGCCAGGTGAGGCGGCCGCGGTGCAACAGGTGCCCCGGGTGCGTCCCGCCCTCCGGCTGCGCAGCCGCCGGCGGAGCCCACCTGGCCCCGGCTCCGCCCGTGCGCCCGCCCGCTCGCCGGCCGGCAGCGCAGGAAGTAGCGAGGGCGGGACTGACCGGCCGCAAGACGCGGGGACCCAGCGGCTCTGCAAGCCGTACCCGCCCCGCCGCTCCTCGGCCGAGCGCTCAGGTGAGTCTGGGGACTGGAGAGTGAGCCGAGGGGGAAGGCCACCTGCGCCGCCCCGGGCGCCTCCACTCCTTTCCAGCCCCTCCCGACCTCGGCGACAACGCGCCCCGCCCTCTCGCTGGAGCTGCTAGCCGGGGACTGGGAGCCGAGCTCCCCGGAGCCGCGCAGTCCAAGGGACACTTTGCAGCGGCCAGGTTAGACACTAGGGCGCAGAGACTCCAGGGAGGTCCCAGGGGACGTGAAAGTGACTCTTCCGGGAGCTAGAAAGACGGTCTGTTCAGATGAGCACCAATAATGAGGAGCCTGACCCCCCTCGTGCCCTTTTCTGCCTTGGTGGCCTTGGTGGCTAGCTGTCTAGCCAGGCTCCCCACTGCTTTTCACTGTGTGTGTGTGTGGGGGGGGGTGCTGTCTAGCCAGGCTCGCCACTGCTTTTCAGTGTGTGTGTGTGTGTGTGGTGGGGTACTCCGGAAAACTGTGGGTGCCACTTACAGGCTGGAAGGTGGACACTTGTCCCCACTTCCTGCCTTGGTCCTCATATCTGTAAATCCAGATCAGGGATCTGTTTAGAGGTTGGGAGAGAAAGATGGACCTGGGTGTGGGCCTCGGGCAGGGGTCTGAGTTGGTAGCAGCCACGGTGCGATCTCCACATCACACCTGGAACCTAGACAGGAGCTGAGAGCCCCTAAGTGGATACTTGTGTGTTCCGTCACTGGCGTGACCAACGGTAGGGTATCGTGTGTGGTCCCGTTCGTGACCGTATGTCCGTATGCCCTGCTACCCTTGGTTTCCCACCCTGGTGTGTGGGCACCAGGCTGTGAAGTTGCTATGTGTGAGTTCAGGTGAGCTGCCTCAGCCTCCAGACTGGGTTTATCGCTCAGAACGCCTTGATTCCGTCTGCTGCTGTGATCCTATTCTGGGGATAAATGCTTCCCTCAGTCTGTGTTCTCAGAACACCCATCATCCAGAGGGAAGCCTCTCTCAGTACCCCTGGTGGAGGGAGGGGTCTCCAGCCTTCCTTGAAAAAGTAAGGGGTAAGTCACACAGAGAACAAGGCTGAGAGAGCTAGGTAGAGGCTCCTTGCCACTCCCTTCTCCAAAACCAGAAACTACTTTTGTTTTTAAAGATTTATTTATATGTTTAAGTGTTTCTGCCTGCGTTTATGTATGCTCACCATAGGTGTGCCTGGCGCCCATGGGACTCAGAAGAGGGCATCGGATCCTCTGGGATTAGAGTTACAGACAGCTGTGAGCTGTCTTGTGGATAGTGCTGGGACTTGAACCCTGTCCTCTGGAAGAGCGGGCACTGTTGATTTCTGTTGGACCATCTCTCCAGGCCAATAGAAAGATACTTTTGAGGAGGTTGCCCCGGTGTTCCACCTCCTGCAGGACAGCCACTCTCCGCCCTGTGAGGAGGAAAGGTGCCTCCAGAGGTGAAGTGGCTGGTTGAGATTCCCAGGGCTTGTCCGTGGAGACAGCAGGTCTGCTCCCCGAAGGTGACACGGTTGCATTTCTGTCTGGCCGCAGGGCCTGGAGGTTTTGGTTTTGGTTTCTAGATCCATCTTGGCATTGCTCACTCCGCGACATAACGTACAGGTGGCCATCCCTCTGTAGCATCCTGAATCCAGAATCCCCTGTCGTCTGCATCCATTTCCTAGTTTGAGGATAGCCATCTAGGTCAGGACGGGGCCTCAGAGCTTGGCTCCTCCTCTTGTGCTCACTGACTGAGGCTTGACCCAGGCAGGTCACGTTCCCTCTGTCCCTGCTTCTCACTGCCAGAAGGGAAGACCCACAAGGGGCAGAAGTTCAGGGAGGGGTCCAAGAAGACTTACCTGGCCAGAGGGTACCTTCTATGGGTGTGTTTTTAAGCTGGTGAACTGGGCAGTGGGGGCCTAGCCCCAGGTTCCCCAACCCTTGCTCCCTTACCCCTGTGGTTACCAGCTGCTTGGGTTTGAGGAAGGGGAGTAGGGGGTGATTGGTGACTGTTGTGGGCTGATGGGATGCGCCAGGTGGGTGGGTGAAGGGTGATTCTAGCTATCTACGATTGGTTTTCCCCACCTCAACTCTGGGAACATTTGTACCAGTTGGTTGCCATGGGCTTCTTTGTGCTCTGCGGATCCGGGAATCCTGTCCACAGCACACAGAACACCTGGGGGTGTATAACCAGCAATGTCTTCAAATGTTACAGATTGTCTCCAGGTGGGCAAAACTGCTCTCAGCTGAGCTCCTCTGAGCTCAGCCCCTCCACCTGACAAATATAACTTACTAGTTACAAAGCTGAGCCCTGCTGCAAGTTATCATCCAGTCCAAGTCCCCGACTCGGCCAGGCAGGATCACCCAAGCACAAGGCACCTTTGCTGGCTGGAAGCAGAGCTTCCCCAGGTGGAGATGGCCCAGCCTCAGAGCTGGTGACGAACGGCCTCCAGCAGGGCCCGAAGTCCAGACTCGGGGTGGTTTGGGTTCCTGTGACCAGCTGTGACCAGCAGCAACAGGCTCAGACTAGGAAGAAATCAGGTTTAGGGGACTAGAAGATTCCTGGGAAGCTGACCTGCCTGAAAGGGAGAAGGAGCAGAGGAACCGGTGTAGAGAGGCCCACCCACCCGGAACCACGCCCACAATGGTTCCCTGAGATGTCTATCAAGATCTCATTGGTTCTGCTACCCCTGTGCCCCAGGACTGTTCCCAATGAAGGTTATTTAGTGGCAAAGAGAATATGGGCCGTCTCCAGCCCACCCTGAGCAGAAACAGCTGGGAGTCACCCTCACTAGTGCATCTGGGTCTGCTGAGTGGCTCTGGACAGTTTCTGCTCCTTTTCAGCAGAACCCCTGGTCAGGTTGGTTCTCAGGGAGCACCCGGTCCTCTTCAGTGGGGTCCAGGAAAGAGAAAGTGCCGGCATCCATTTGGGAACTGAGCTCTGGTGTGTTTGTGGGGCCATGTAGGAAGACTTTGGGGACCATGCATCCCAAAGACTTTCAGGGATTAGTGCCCAGGCACCCAGAGAGAGCTCCTGTAGATGGTGTCTTTGGAGTTGCTTCTGTGCTCTCCGTGAGCCTGGGGTGCCTGAAATAGAAGACACACACCTTTGGCCTACATGGAGTCTGGGAGGCCTCACACTGAACTCTCAGGAATGCTATTGGTGGATGGCCATGGCTAGTTATTTCCCTGGAGGCCACTAGATAGAGAGTCCGAGGCCCCTGCACTGCCAGTTCCTTAGTGAATCAAGAGCCAGGAGCCAGCCAGCCTGGGAGGAAGCCCTGTCCCGTAGAGACATGGACTGGGGCAGGGAGTCTACAGTCCCCAGAGACAGAGCCTGTGCTCTTGGGCCCCATGGGCCTCCCCTCCCATCAGCAGCTTTTCTTTTGAAAGTTTCATGTGTAAGAACCCAAGGCCCAGGGGAGACAAAGGAAGAAAATGAGCCAGCAGCAGCCAACTGAGAGAAACGTGTAAAAGAAAACTCGATTCTTGCCCTCTAAGTTGATGGAAGATGTTGTATTCGTGAAACAAGAACAGGGTGCTAAGAACGAAGAGCAAGGAGGGGGCACAAGAGAGCTCCTTGTAGGGGGCATAGAAATGACAGAAGGTGACGGAAATACCAGAAGGCTGAATGGAGTGGAGGCATCTCCGAAAGAAGCACAAAGAAATGAGGAAGGGGGAAAGGTAAGAAGTTAAGGGGAGATTTCAGAGGTTCAGGGTTTCTCTGTGTGTCAACCCTAGCTGTCCTGGAACTCACCGAGATCAACCTGCCTCTGCCTCAGAACATTGGGACTAAGGCGTGTGCCGCCACCACCACCTGACTCAGAGGTTTCAATCTTGATTAGTGAGTGTTCTAGAAAGAATAAATGGTACAAGAAATTATCTTAAAAGGATAGGCCCAGTGCCTCAGGCCTGCCTGGAATCCCAGCCCCTGGAGGGTCAAGCTAGAAGACAACAAATTCAAAGCCTGCTAGGCTACAGATCAAGTTCAAGGCCAAGCTGGCCAATCTAGGAAGACCTTGTCTCAAATAATAATAAATTATAATAAGACAAGGGGCTTGGATATAGCTCAGGGGTGTAGCAGTGGCCTGGGTGAGGTCCCAAGGTTGTCTCCCAGTGGGGGTGCAGAGTGGGGAGGAAATAATCCAGGAAATAATATCACACCTCATGCAGACGTAGGCCTGAGAAACAGGAACAAACTGGCTGGAAAGTCTACCTGGCAACTCGTTTAGTAACTGAAAGTGGGGCCCGAGCCCTCTCCAGGGCTGGGTAGGGAAGAGTAAAGATCACCATCTGAGGAAGAGAAGTCTGGAGGGCACCAAGAGGCCTTAACAGTAGCAAGAACAGAAGATTCTAGAGGAAAATCATCCCCAGTGGGAGAGGAGAGAGAAAGGTGTGTTCCGCCAATCAAGCATCTATCCGCAACCCCCCCCCCATGCTTGGTGGCGCACACCTTTAATCCCAGCACTCAGGAAGGAGAGGCAGGCAGATCTCTGAGTTTGGGGCCAGCCTGGTCTATGTAATAAGTTCCAGACCCTCCAGGGCTACATAGTAAAAAACCTTGTCGCAAAAAGTAAAAAACGTGAACGATGTGGGGCTGGAGAGATGTCTCAGGGGTTAAGAGCAGTTGTTAGGGGACCTGGGTTTGGTTCCCGGTACCGACATGGTAGCTCACAACCATCGTCAGTTCCAATTCCAGGGGATCTGACCCCCTACTGACCTATGCGGGCACCAATCACACATGTGCTGCGCATACATGCATGCATACAAGCTCTACACGAAAACAATTATTAAAAAGAAATGTCTGGAGGCAATGCCTGGGGTTTGCTTTAGAGAGTAGTCCTGATGGTCTGAGGCTAGCCTGTGGCTAACCTGAGCCAAGCCTAAGGACCGTCCACCACCCAACCCCCACCCTGAGCTAGGAGGGTGCCCAGGAAGACCTGAAAGTGATCCCTGCACGGAAGAAGAGCCAGACTCAAGGAACGTGGAGAAGCAAAACTGGACAGCTTGGGGGGTTGGGGGGCGGGGGGACAGGCAGCTGGCCGGAGGGAGTAGAAATAAGTAACGAAAGGCAGGCCAGCCTCACGGTCCCCTGCCCATGGGACCCTGTGGCTGTGCTGTGCACGCTGTAAGATCCTCCCTTCCCCATCTTGTCTGGGGACGGGGCAGCTTCAGGAGACATCTGATGTGTCCAGCAAGCCTCTCTGCTATCTGACAGGACAAGGTACCCATAGCCCTCAGCCCTACTCTCTGGGGTCCTAGGCAGGTTGTTTGCCAGGCCTGTGGGTGTGGTGCCAGGCTGGGAACGAAAGCCACTCCCAGCAATGGCTCACCTGACAGATTCCCTTTGGGCACCTTCTGAGCCTGGAATGGACTTTGTGCTCTGCTGGGGAGGCCACCGCCTGCCAGGGCCTGTGCTGTCCTGCACGCCTGAGACACTAGCTTATGAGTGATGGGTGTTTGTTGGTAGGAGAGGAGAAAAACTGATGACCCTGGGCCCCTCTGTGTGGTCCGCTCTTTCTGAGCAAAACAATCACTGTGTAGTCTGTCCTGGGCCATCGGAAGACACTAAGCCAACTTCCCCAGACCTTGGTGAACCAGGAAACTTAACTTAGGTGTGAGGCCCTGGTTGGTGCAGCCCTGCCCCCACCACTTACGTGAGGGACAGATGCCAGCTCCCGGGGGAGGCCTGGTGTGACCGCCATCATCCTCAGCCACAATTTGGAATGTCCTTAGGAATGTGCCCTCCCTTGCGTTTGTTTGGTACACCAGGCCCCAGCCCGCCCCTCCCTGGGGCCTCTGCCCCTAGGCTGCACTCAGCTTCTTGGGATAGTTTTAGCCAAGGGGTTCTGTGTGAAAGACAGAAGACGCACCAGCTTCCTGGGTGCCTTGCGCTTTAGCAGTGTGGGTTAACGTCAGCGGTATGACCAGCTCTGTCCCCTTCAGGGAGGGACAGCTGGGCAGGGTCTTGGCACCATTCTGTGCTCTGAAATGCTAGGTAGGATAGGTCTGTGACCTGCCTGGAGCTCTAGGGTGGGCTGACCTTCCTAGAGGCTGGAGTCACCAGTTCCTGAGGCCCTGAACTCACCTGAACAGCCTTGGTGCCCACCCCCACCTCTGGTTACCCAGTCCCTTTCTAGTCCCCTTCAGTCCCTCTGTCTCTGTCAGACTGGGCAAGTAGGTACCACACCCTGAGATATGTAATCCTGGGACAGTGTCCAGGGCACATGACAAGGGGGCACTGTGGCCCAGTGCTGAGCCCCTAGCCTCACCCCTGATGTGGGTAGGCGATAGACGTGGAGTTCCTCGAACTGTCTGGAAAACAAAGTTCCCCTTTGGAAGGCATTTCTAATAAGTTGGAATTGTTTGGTTTTGTTTTGTTTTCTCTGAGATTGTGTGTGGGTGTGTGTGTGTGTGTGTGTGTGTGTGTGTGTGTGTGTGTGTGTCCCAGGCTGACCTTGAACTCCAGAGCCTCCTGTCCCAGCCTCCCTTGTGCTGAGGTTGCGGGGTGGGTGTGCATCCACAGCCCTCCTCGGCTCACGTCTTCCCCTCCCCACCCCCCCTTTTTTTTTTTGGTTTTTCAAGGCAGGGTTTCAGATCTGCCTGCCTCTGCCTCCTGAGTGCTGGGATTAAAGGCGTGCACTACCGCTCCCAGCCTGTTTGTGTCATTTTAACCTATATAAAGTTCTAAGCTTATAAAAAGCTTTCCTTGATGTTGGCTCCTTTGTTTATAGAAAATTTTAAAGGGAAAATATTTAGGAAGGGAGTGTCCCCCACTTTACATTAGGGTCTACAAGATCCGAGTGCCGGTCTTTCTCGTTACTAGTGTGGTATTGGCTGGTGCTGTGTGGCCCCTGCAGCCAGCCAGGGCTGTTTTAGTGGGCTTTGCAGGTCATTTAAGAGCCTGTTAGGAAACCCTCAGGCAATGCCTTTGTTCTTACTGAGCCCATTTTGCAGATTCACCTGTCGTCATTGAGGACCCCAGGTTTCCAGGCCCCCAGCAGGGCATCCTGACGCGGTTGAGGACCTCCAATCACGGAGGTAAGTGGCAGCAACGAGGACAGTTGACCCTCAGCAGACTGGCCAGTGTGGATGACTGGTTCCCACACAAAAGCCTTTTTTACTCTGGCTTCTGCTGTATCCAGGTCAAATCAGCTCTGCTCACCTCAGTCTCTGGGTCACAGGGATTCCCTGCCCAGGGGGGACACTTGTCCCTTCCAGTCGCATCCCCCCCCCTGTTAGCCAGAGCCAACCGTAGGCCCTTGCTGCACCCAAGGAAACAGAAAATGCTAATGCTGAAGAAATAAACAGGCCACTCTGGAGACCACTGCCCAGGGCTTCCTACTGTGGGTGGGGCAGGGCGGCGGGATGAGGGCAAGTCAGTTCTGAGGAGGAAGTCGAAAAGGGGCTTGTAGGGTACATGCACTGCTGGCATGGATAGTTGAGGTGGCCGAGGGGTAGCGTATTGGCGATGGCTGTCAGTTCCTGTGCTGGACACTGAACCCCCTGAACAGTGGCTCAGGCTGAAGCTCCCTGCTGCCGTTCCGTTTGCACTGTGACCCAGGATTTACCTTAGGACCCCCAAGGCTGGGATTGTGAACCCCTATAGCACGAATAATAAAAACCCAGAGACAGAAATTGGGGTTCAACGTGAAAACTAGAAAAGCAAGGCAGCCAAGCCACTAGAAAAGTCTTACCTCGACAAAGACTGGGCGATCGCAAACTAGGCAGACTAAGCCTCTCTCTCCTCTCATTTTTTTTTTAAGATTTATTTATTTAGCCGGGCGGTGGTGGTGCACGCCTTTAATCCTCTCCTAGGCAGAGGCAGGCGGATCTCTGTGAGTTCGAGGCCAGCCTGGTCTACAAGAGGTAGTTCCAGGACAGGCTCCAAAACCACAGAGAAACCCTGTCTCGAAAAACCAAAAAAAAAAAAAAGATTTATTTATTTATTGTGTATACAGTGTTCTGTCTGTATGCTTGCTGGCCAGAAGAGGGCGCCAGATCTCATTATAGATGGCTGTGAGCCACCATGTGGTTGCTGGGAATTGAACTCAGGACCTCTGGAAGAGCAGACAGTGCTCTTAACCTCTGAGCCATCTCTCCAGCCCTCATTTTCTTCTGTTCCCTCTAGTGCTGGGTTTAAGGGCGTATGACCCCTAGTCCTGGGGTTAAAGGTGTAGGCCACCACCACCTGGATTTATTTCTGAATTGATCTTGTGTAGCCCAGGGAGGTATTGAACTCACACAAATCCATCTGACTGTCTCCCAAATCCTGGGATAAAGGTGTGTGCCACCACTGCCTGACCTCTAGTGGCTTTCGCTTGCTCTGGTCTTCAGGCAAACTTTAGTTATCAAAATACAAATAATAGACCCCTCCAGACCCCCGGCTTCAGAAACACGGAAAGGACAAATGTATATTGGCGAGTGTTCTGAGAAGAGGTTTTGGAGCCAGCCTTGGTGCTGTGGGACGTGGGCTTGGCCAGGAGAAGGGGACTCAGCCAGGCTGTATTTGGATCCTGCTCTCCTTATCTGTGTGGACAGGAAAGCCATGGTCAGGTAGTGACCTCTCCTTCCACACGCCATCCTGCTTGCTCTTTATCAGGTACTCAGGGTCAGACTTCCAAGGGCGTCCCCAGCAGGTCCCTGGGCCTCGGGGTAACCCATCCCCTTAACAAGAATGCAGAGCCAGACAGGGCCTCGATCACATCCACAGCATCTGCTGCAAGCTCAGGAAACTGTAACTGTCCCCGGGCAAACCACACACAAGGTGACCAGGCATCAGTAAGGGGCCTAGCCAGGATTCTGGTCCTGGTCTATGGGGCCTCTGGGCCCAGCCGCAGACATGCCCTTGTTTGCACCCTGCCCAGGACCTAGTAGTAATGTCAGAGAAAGCAGGGTGGTCTCTGAGGTCCAGTCCAGCCACAGGCTGTCCCCACCAGAGAATAGCTGTGTGTCTGAGGCACAGAGTCTCAGATAAGCCCAGACCCCAGCTTCCCTGCACACCTGTAGTGCAGTTAAGCCACATCCCTGGGGTCGCTCCTGGTGAGCAGCCACAGCCAGCCCCGTTCTCCCTGTCCTTGCCTGGGAGCTGTTAGGAGAGGATGCTGAGAAGAAACAGAATTGAACACTGGGGAGGCTGTATGTGGGACATCCCTCTGAGCCTCTCACCTCTTGCCTGCCTCTCTCTCTAGGTCCCCTCTGCTACCCAGCATGTCCCAGAGACATTCTGACAGCTCTCTGGACGATAAACTGTTGGAATATCGTTTCCATGCAGAGCTGCAACTCGATGCCAATGGGAACCCTATGCCGAGGCTCCCCATGGTTCGTAACTCCTTGAGAGACAAGACCAATGCTGCCTTTGAGCCAGAGGCCTCCGGACCCCTGCAGGTGCCCCCAAAAGATGAGGAGCCACAACCCATCATCCTTAGCACTCAGAGCCCCGCGGCACTCAAGATGGGCACCCAGCAACTCATCCCTAAGAGTTTGGCTGTGGCCAGCAAGGCCAAAACCAAGTCCCCAGCCCGCCACCAGAGCTTTGGGGCAGCTGTGCTCAGCAAGGAGGCCGCTCGGCGGGATCCTCGGCTCCGCTCAGCCCCCAGCTTCTCCTTGGATGACATGGATATGGACACGGGCCCTGGTGTGAATCTGAAGCGAAACATAAGGAACCAGTCCTACCGAGCCGCCATGAAGGGCCTTGGGTCACCCAGCAGCAAAGGGGACTCAGTCCAGCTCAGCCCCAAGCTCCAGGCCCTCACTGAGGAGGCTGCTCAGCCTCCCGCTCGGTCCCCAGCCAAAAATAAGGTAGGAGTCTGTCCTGACATCAGGGATAGGCAGTGTCATCTCTAGGGTCTCAGGAGTTAACAGGCAAGGCAGTGATCTGGTCCTGTGTCTCCTATGTCTGCGTCATGCATGGCAGCTGCTGGGCGCGGGCTCCTGGCCATCCCACTTGAGTGGAATCTGTTCAAATCTCATGTTCTGGCTAGAGAAGGTTGTCATGTTTTGGGGACTTTTCCATGTCCCCAATTCTCTGCAGAGTGGACAGCAGGAGGAATCAGCCACTCTTGAGCCCAAGCATGGAACCAGTCTATTTGATGACAGTTTCCGTGATGCTAGGCACGGGCTGCCAGCGGGACAAGGAGGGACAATGTGTAGCCCTCAGCCCCCACCCGTCCTCCTGTCCTGCTGCTGCCCCGCCTGCCCTGAGCTCTAGACAGGTCTGCAGTCTCCAGGAGCCTGTTACAAACAGCCACTGAGCAGGAAGGCCACGGTTAAGGAGCGGCCTTCCACGTTCCATCTGCTTGCTCATCGTGTTGTCAGGGTCAGATGGGGAATCACAGCCATTCGAGATAATTTCTTCCCAGGATACGGGGCTGGGGGTCCTTCTGGACCTTTGCCAGGTGCTTCCCTCAGACTTGGGGTGCCCCAGGCACAGTGCTCAGTCAGCTCCCATGGAGGCCTGGGATGGGCCTTTGTGGCTGTGTGACCCCTAACAGATTCCCAAAACAGGCTCAGTTTCCCCATCTGTGAGTGAAGATGACCGCCATCCAGCTGTAGGCATACTCCAAAACTGAGTTCAGGCCCTTTGTTGCCTAGAGCTGTTCACAGCATCATGGGAAAAGCATGCTCACTTGGACATCAGCAGACACCTGTCAGAATAATAGCCACACGGCTTGGCCAGACCACAAACTTCCATGAAGGCTGATCGTGGCTAAGGCAAGGCCTCTATGTCTAAAATGCCAACCACTGTCCTTCATTACGGTTCCCCTACTACATCTGCCTGAGACGCCTGGACCCTTGATAGGCATCCCTGTACCTCAGGAGCTGGATCAGCACCACCACTGTTCCTAGAACAGGCCTGCCAAGGTCTCCCTCAACAGTAGTGAGTCCCCTCTTCAGCACACATCCCTGAGACCTATAGCATGTCACACGCTGGGGTGAAAAGCTGTGGCTGCTCCTGAGAGCTCCTGTGCAGAAAGGGGTCTGTGAGAGTGTTGAGGGCTAGCAAATGGCGGTGCAGGAGGCCCTAGGAGCCTCCTGGGTGAGAGAGCTCCCCGTGGTCCCCCAGGAGCCTCCTGGGTGAGAG
>NW_004949136.1:1657563-1681094 GCF_000317375.1 Microtus ochrogaster | reverse complement strand
AGACTGAGGAAGGATTTGGGTTGGAGGAGGTGAGGGGGTGGGGGAGTGAGAAAAGGAGCTAGCCTAGGTTTAGCTGGGAGTGTCACACTTTCCCGGACCTGTAAGGGGAGTTTTCAGGCCCCAACTGGTTCTAAGGAACCAGAAGCAACTGGCCTCTGCTTTCCTGGAACCAGTGTACCTGTGAAAAACCTGGTGTTCCAGCCAAGGAGTGGGAACTGTGTGGGGATGCCAGTGTAGAGTGGGGATTCCCCAGAGCTCTGCCCTCAGTTTCTAGGGCCCTGAATCAGGGCCAGAATCTCACCAGCTGCTGTCTGCCCACTCCAGACCAGACCCCCTCTTCATTCCCATCAGGTAACACCTCTTAACTGGTTTAGCCCCTAGGCAGCCTTCCTGGATCTGTAGCAGCCCTCTGCCCTGAACCCCAACTTTTACCTGTTCTGGCCTCTACTTTGCGAAGCTAACATTTAATGTGCACCTTCTACATGTCAGCAAAGCCCCCTCCCATCTCTTCCATAGATTGCTTGTGGCGGGGGTGGGGGTGGGGGGAGGATCGCTGTCTGGGCTGCCATAGTAACGGAAGGGCAGCTGACCCACGCTTCCCTCCCCACTAACTGGCAAGGTTTCTGTCTTGTCTACAGAAAACTCTGGGACGGAAACGTGCACACAAGGGCTCCTTCAAAGACGGTAAGTGGCTCCCAGGAGGCTGAGGGCCTGGCATGGCCAGGAAGGAGTCTCTGTAGGGCCAGCGGGGACTGTTGGGTCCGAGAAGATGAGGTCAGGCTGGGCAGGAAATTCACTGGACACTGACTCCAGCTGTTGGTGTGAGTGTACATCTCATAGAGTTCCTTTGGACTCCCATCTATGTGACCCAAAGACAGTCTCACGTGAGTCTTCAATGGGACCCAGGGTGGATGATAGGGCATCAGGCCTCCAGAGAGGCAGGCACTCAGCTCTCTTCTTTGCGTAGACTCCTCCCGGTCTGAAGAGAGCCTACTGGGCACTGCAGTTCACGAGAAAGGAATAACCAATGTTGCTCTATCTTCCTGGTCCCACTGAGGCATGGCAACTGCAGCAAGAATATCCCTCCTTCCTGAACCGTGTCAGCTCTCTGGGTGTCCACAGGCTGTAACACAAGGGTCTGAGCCTCTGGGAAATGTTCCCTGTGCGGAGCAGCAGCAGTGCCCAGGCTCCAGTGCAGGCTGATGCAGCATCAGTGCCCAGGCTCCAGTGCAGGCTGACGCAGCAGCTGCATGAGCTCAGGGATGCCCTAAATTGGGTTGGCCCATGCCAGACCGGGCCAGTAGTATTGTTGGCTCGTGGGCAGTGACCGGCATCCTCAGACCTCACCTGAGTACCCAAGCTTCCCCCTCCCGGACCAGGCACAGCTGTCCTTACGCAGCTCTGGTTGGTCTGCTTGGCCCCGACCTGGAGTGCCACATTCTACATGGGGCTGCTACCATCTCCCAGCCTGTCCTGTTAATCCACTGTAGGACACAGTGGGCCATAGGGGAGCCTGCATGTTTTTGAGAGCTTTGTGGGGCCCTTGGGAGGGTCAGGCTACCCCCAAGCCCTCATGCAGACAGGCGACTCTGCTCTCCCCAGACCCCCAGCTGTACCAGGAGATCCGAGAGCGGGGTCTCAATACCAGTCATGAGTCTGACGATGACATACTCGACGAGCCCTCCGGCCCGGAGGGAGCTCAGAAAGCGGACACCACCATTGTGGTCAAGAGCTATCGGCCTGCCCAGCTCACCTGGAGCCAGCTCCCAGAGGTAGGGAGACCCCGTGGCCTTTCCTTTCCCCAGCTTGTGGTAGCCTGGCTCTTACAAGGAGCTGAAATGTAGCTCCCAGAGTCACCGGGATATAGTTTGCGTGTGGGACAGTGAGTCTGTCCTCTGTCCTGGCATGTAGTTGGAGTTCCTGCTCGGTCTGACCTGAGGGGCACTGTGGACACAAGGAGCCCCCTTCCTCACTGGGGGAGCCTCTCCACTCTCCCCGTACTTCCTACATCTGAAAACGGGGCCATGTCCAGACCGTGAGGGCCAGGATAGTGACCCCTATCCTCTGCAGGCTCTGGGTGTGGCAGGAAATGGCGATGGTGGACTCAGCCTTCCCTTCACTTCAGTACAAAGGAGCTTCTTGTTTGCCTGCTGTGGGGGTGAGGGACCCCCCATGAGAGTGCCGACAGTGGGAGCCCTAGCCAGGGAAGGTCCAGCCAAGGGTTGCAGCGAGGCAGAGTCTGGGCTTCACAAGTAGAAATGTCCAGCAGGACACATTTATCACCCTGCCGGATGCTAGAAGCTGGGGACGGTGCCCAACATGCTATACCCCGTAGCATTGATTGCCCAATATTTAGAACCTGGACTACCCACGCTTGGAAAGCTGCAGGGGACCCATGCAATGTTGGCAGTGAGTAGGAGAACACAAATGAAGGCAAGGCACAATGCGGTCCGGCCTGCCCCGACATGCCCTATAGCCATAGGCATGGGGGAGCCACGCTGAGACAGCCTAGGGCCATTAGCTTCAAGAAAGGGAAGAGTGCAGGTGATAATGGCCCATGCCTTCCCTGGCAGGACTGACTCAGCTGCCCAGGTGGTGTCTGAGTCATCACCCCCCCCACACATACACACACAGACGCATGTGTGTGGATGTGCGCGCGCGCGCACACGCACACACGCGCACACACACTCACTCTCTCTCTGTTCCTCTAGACTCCCTGTCTGTCTTCCTGGCCTGGTCCAGGGCTCTAGAGATGGAGAGGAAGCTAAGCTGGGAAGACATAGACAGCTGAAGGTTCCTGATGGAGGTGGCTCCGCCCTCCAGCTGGGTGTGGCCTGGAGGAGGATACAAGTGGGGACCTGCCTCCATCAGCAGGACCTGCGCCCACAGCTCCTTTGCTTTTCTCAGGTGTTGGAGTCAGGTGTCCTGGACACACTGTCGGTGGAAGAACGTAAGAGGCAGGAGGTAAGGCCACCGGGAGTCCCTAGAGACGCAGTGATATCCTCTCCTCACCTACCCTAATGGCCACTTCATGGGCCAGATACCTGAGGGCTGATGACCGAGCCCTGAAGGAGCATCAGGTAGAACCAGAGTCCTGGCCGGGGATGAGGGGCATGTGTCCGCCCATGTTTGATCCCCACCCGGTACCATCTTCCCTGGAAAGCAGAGTCCTGATCACATCTACACAGCCTGATTTGTGAACCGGAGCATAGAGATATGGACTTGTGGCCTGTGCAGCAGTCACGACAGCCCTCCGAAGGGGCCCGCGGCCCCCGTCTTCCCTCCGTCATTCTGAGCATCGTCTTCCCATGCAGGCCATCTTCGAGATCCTCACATCTGAGTTCTCCTATCTGCACAGCCTGAGCATCCTGGTGGCCGAGTTCCTGCAGTCCAGGGAGCTGAGGGCCACTATGACACAGACAGAACACCACCACCTCTTCTCCAACATCGTGGACGTGCTGGCCGCCAGTCAGAAGTAAGCTGGGTTTCCCTGGGTCCCCAAGAAGGCTGCTTTGCCGTGACTCTAGGCAGTGATGTCAGCAGGGCCCTGGGTTGTACCTGTGGATGGGACACTTGGAGCAGCCAGTGGCTTGAGATGGAGCATGACAACCTCTAAGAGCCCTTGAGAGCTGGCTGTGGGGACACCATGGGCATCCTAGACTCCCATGGGGGGGGGCACTTCTCTCAGGTATAGCCCTGTGTGACCGATGGGTATCTCACCTCAGCACTGGGGATTGTCAGCAGCGCCCACAGAGTTGTCACCCAGTCAGGTGGCAGCCTCGAGTTTCGGCCCCAGGTCATATTCTACCCAGCAGTGTCTGGTAGCCTGACCAGGCTCTAGTTGCAGGGCCTAGAATCAGAGGAGAGGCCAGGCATGCAGCGACAGGCTGGTGAGGGCGTGTGCTTTATGTATGTGCATGCCTGTATGTATCCTTGCATACTACCCGTGGGTATCTCACCCCAGCACTGGGCATACTGCCTGCCTGTATGTGCTCGCTCGTACCTGTATATATGTTCATGTCCTTAGCACAGACTGGACAGGTAGTGTGTGGGGTCAGCCCTTGCTGCTGTGATAGTCCAGGAGACCCCAGGTCTTCCTGGCCCTTTAGCCTTGGCTTCAGTGTTTGATGAGACCCTCTCATCAGCCCCACTGGAGTCAGAAGAGATGGATAGATCATGGGGTGCTAGCTCACAGGCCGAGCCCTCCAGACAGAGGATGCTGGCTCTTACATGTCAGGACCAGCCTGGCCCTTGCTGACCACTCAGCAAGAGCACACTGGTGTGGGTGTCCTTTCTCCCTCCAGAGGCTTCAGAGCCATTTAGACAGGGAACAGAGTACCATCGTATCCCTGGAAATGGGCTTCCCATAAGAGATCCAGTGGCTAACTGTGGGAACTACCCGCTCCTGACTCATCAGAGGAGAGAAGGGGTCCGGGAAGTGGGTGACCCTCCTGTAAGCTCCGCCCCAGTGTGGTCCCTTGATGCTGTGCAGCCTCTAATTGCTCAGCTTGGCCATTGCTGCCCTGGTGTGGGACTCTCTAGCCTCCTCCCTGGCCATTCATAGCGATCTCCTCTGAGAATTGTGCTATTTGGGGCCAGTAGCAGGAGGCCAGCGCTTCCAGACCTTTCCAGGAAACCCCAGGACTCATGCATTTCAGCTGAGTGCATGGTGGGGCGTGTCCAGGCAGCCTCAGCTTCCGTTCATCCATGGGGTCCCCATTGCGCTTCTGAGCCTCTGCTAGCTACACAGCTTTTCCCAAGGGCCAATCACCCCCGGAGTGCACTTGTTTATAGGAATTGAGGTCCATGGCTCTGCTGAGTCCCTAATGCTCACATCCAAGCTTGGAGGGCTCTCCTCAGATGGACAGATTTCCCAGCTCCCTAAGCCATTAGCTCAGGCACAGCCACCAGGCTCACATACCAGGTGGCCTGGCTCATGGGAGGTCAGATCTGCCCTGGGGAGGCAGTCTCCCCAGGACCTCTACCAAGAGCCCAGGCCTCCTTACTTGTCCCTTATGGGTTGGACTCCATGAAAGCAGATAGTTGTGAAGTCTTGCCGGGAGCTTGGCTGGTATAATCACCTTAGTTTCAAGACCCATCCCTAGAGAGACATGGCCTTCCCTGGGTCTCCTAGGGCGCCAATAATAGGACCCTTCATAGGGTCATTGCATCTCTATCCGTGAACTCACACCCCGGGACAGGCACAGGGCTGGATGTTACAGAAGCAGGGTGGAGAGCTGATCTGTCTTGTGGGTCCCCAAAGGCTTCGGACAGATGTGGCCTAGCTTACATAAAGTTTTGCCTGACTCACTGGGCACCGCCACGTACTGCCTTCAAGACGGCTCCGTGCAGACATTTTTGTCTGCATACACGTGTCTGTGTAGGTGTGTGCCAACACCCATCCAAACTGAGCCTTCGTGTCCCCGACTGCTCCCCATCCCAATGCTGCAGGTTCTTCGAAGCTCTGGAACAGCGGCACAAGGCCCAGGTGTGTGTGGAGGACATCAGCGACATCCTGGAGGACCATGCCGAGAACCACTTCCACCCTTACATCGCCTACTGCTCCAACGAGGTCTACCAGCAGCGCACCCTGCAGAAGCTGTCGTGAGTGGGGCCCTTGTGCTCCCTCCCGGCCCACCCCGTGCAGGCCCCACCTGCACCACCTCTTTCTGGGGTCAAGTGACAGAGTTTCCCTGTTGCAGGAGCAGCAATACAGCCTTCCGAGAAGCGCTAAGGGAGATTGAGAAAAGGCCCGCGTGCGGGGGCCTGCCCATGATCTCCTTCCTGATTCTCCCCATGCAGAGGGTGACCCGGCTGCCGCTCCTGACAGATGTGAGTATCCGGGAGGCTTGGGTGCAGCCGTGGAAACACGCTGGGAGGCCCTGCCTTTAGTGTTGCCTCTCTGACCTCTTCCTCACACTCATACATCTGTAATTGGATAATTACAATGCCTATAAGGCAGGGTGATTAATCTTGATCACTTTGCGGTCAGTAATAGGATACCGTAGCCTGGAGACACATCTTTAGGCAAGTGCCCATATGCCCTCAGCTCTGGAACTGTGGAAATACCTCTATTCCCGCTATTCCCGAGGGCAGGGTCCCCTCCCAGAGGTGCAGAGGCCCTTTGTGGACTGTAGATGTCCTGCTGGGTCCAAACAGGAGCCCTCTGGAAGTCCTTGCTTGCCTGAGGCCCCTCCCTGACTTCCAGAGTCCAGAACTGGTGGGGAGCCCCTGCCCCAAGCAGGGCTCCTTGGGAGGGTCTTCATGGCTTCTGTCTTCCCCCAGACACTCTGCCTGAAGACACAGAGCCACCCTGAGAGGTACAAAGCCGCCAGCCGTGCCCTGAAGGCCATCAGCAAGGTGAGGCCACTTCTGCCCCGAACTTTCTGTGGCATTGATGGGGAAAGGGGCTAGATCCAGGGCGGTGCCACCGGGAAGGCAAGCACTCCGTGGTCCTCCACCCGTGCCCACTGTATATGTGTAAACTCAACCCCACAGCTGGTGAAGCAGTGCAATGAGGGGGCCCACAAGATGGAGCGCACGGAGCAGATGTACACGCTGCACACGCAGCTGGATTTTGGTAAGGTCAAGGTAGGTGCCAACCCACCCACTGTACCCTGATGTCCTCCTCATAGGAGTCAGGGGCTTCTGGGGACATCTGCCTGGGTAGGATCGGTGGGGGATCCCTTGAACTTCCCTGACTCAGTAGCAAGGAGGTGTCAAGGCCTCTCCAGGACTGGCCGCCACCCCCAGCTTAGGCAAAACATTTGGCAAGAACCAGAGAATCAGGGCTCCTCAAGGCTCTCCTGTAGGGTAGGACAGGACACAGGGCCTTCTCCGGTTCCTGTGGGCCAACTGAATGGCCGTTCTTTAAGGTTCAGGACGATCCCATTGGTTCTCGGTCATAACAGGGAGGCAGGGATTGTCCCTGTCACCGTCCCCACCTTGCCGGGTCCGTTTCCTTTATCTGTCCACTCTATCCCCAGTCCCTGCCACTCATCTCTGCCTCTCGCTGGCTGCTCAAGCGTGGAGAACTCTTCCTCATGGAGGAATCCAGTATCTTCCGGAAAATCGCCAGCCGGCCCACGTGCTACTTGTTCCTGTTCAACGACGTCCTGGTTGTCACCAAGAAGAAAAGGTAGGGCACTCAGCTGCAGATGTCAGGCTAGGGAGCAGCCACAAGGCTCTATACAGAATCAGGTCTCTGCTTTCCCTCCCTGACCCGAGAGACAAGTCTCGGGAGCACTCTCGAGGTTAACTGGCCCTGACGACTCTCCTGTGTCCCCACAGTGAGGAGAGCTACCTGGTCCAAGACTATGCACAGCTCGAGCATGTGCAGGTCAGGAAGCTGGAGGCCTCGGAGCCCTCACTGCCAGCAGGCAGCAGCCGCAGTTCCTCCGTGCCCCACCCCTTCCAGGTGAACCTGCTACGTAACAGCGAGGGCCGCCAGGAGCAGATTCTGCTGTCCTCTGACTCCGCGTAAGATGGTGGACCCCAGCGAGGGGGGGGGAGGCGTAGAGCACATGTCCGGGCGGAAGCCTGGGAGGGTGGGATGTGCTGAACTGTGTCTGCATGCCTACTACATGCTGAGCACCATCGGTGCCTGTAGAGCCGTAAGCAATGCACAGCCTGGCTCTGGGTATCTGATTTCCTTGTGGGGATACATCAACTGGTGAATTGCTGTACTGTCCAGTAACCAGGAGGGAGCTTCAAGGGGAAAAAAGGACGAATGTGGACGTGACCGATGGGCCTTCATTATTGTCAAGGTGGTGCTTAGGTCAAATCCCCGAGGGAGGGCCCAGCCAGCACTTCTGTACAGCTGTGCACAGGCCCTGGGGCAATAGCAGGAGCTGAAGCAGGCAGGGCAGGGCAGGGCAGCAGAGTCCATGAACAGGGACTCATGGACTCCAAGAAGAAAGGAGGGTCTCAGCTATGCTCTCTGTGGCCTCCAGGAATGACCGGGCCCGGTGGATCACAGCCCTCACCTACAAGGAGAGGCAGTGGCAGGGCATCACCAACAAAGGAGGTGAGTGTGGGGTTGGGGTGAGTGGGGTTGTTGCAGCCCTGGGGCAGATCTCAGGCCAGACCACGGCCTCCCCGGGGTATCTAGCTTAGGGGCTGGACCTCGGCCCCTGTTGTATGTGTGACTATGTACTTGTAGCCACGGCTTAACCTTATTGGTCCTCCATCTGGGGAAACTGAGGTGAGGCCAAAGGAACAGAATAGTCTGTGGGGGAGCACCCCTGGCCTAACTCTCTCCATTTCCCCCAGAGCTGCCCCAGGTGGAGATCACCAAGGCATACTTTGCCAAGCAGGCTGATGAGATCACGCTGCAGCAGGCCGACGTTGTCCTGGTCCTGCAGGAAGAGGACGGTGAGTGTGGTCGGGCCACACCTGAGTGGGTGTCAACCAGACTGGGGTGCAGCCCAGATAAGGGTGCAGCGACCAGCCATGCTCAGCCTGCCTCATCCCCGTAAGCACTTCCTCAAAGGTTGGGGCTGGAGAGATGGCTCAGTTGGCATAAGGACCTGATTTTGAACCCAAGAGCCCACGTAAAGGAAAGCTGGGCGCGACGGCACATGGCTTGTGTCATCCTGGGGAAGCAAAGACACGCTCCATGCCTGTGAGAGACTATCTCAAAAGTCAGAGTGGGCAGCGCCAGAGGAACTGAGGTTGTCTCTAGGCCTCTATGCACATGGGTGTACGTACATGTATGTGGGTCTATACACACGTGTAAACACACCACACTCAGGCTTCTCAAAGGGAGGACCGCCAGTACTAAAGTTAAGGGACCAAAGTGAGCTTGCTACTCTGTGCCCTAAGTGAAGCGAATGGGTGTCTGATCTCCTGGTGGTCCCAGCATAGGCCTCTGCAGGGCCCTGGTCGTGCTGGTGTAGTGGAGCTGCCGGGAGGGCCAGGAGCCCAGGTGGCCTTGAGTGTTGCCTCCTTGGCTCTCTCTCGAGGCGGGAGGGGTGGTCAGGCCCTAGAGTAGAACCCTCAAGAGCAGAGGTGGGGTGGGAGGGTAGGAGGGATCCCTCTCATCTACCCGTCTGCATCCAGGCTGGCTACACGGCGAGAGGCTTCGGGACGGAGAAACGGGCTGGTTTCCTGAGAGCTTCTCACGCTGTATCACCAGCCGGGTGGCGGTGGAAGGCAATGTGCGCAGGATGGAGCGGCTACGGGTGGAGACAGACGTGTAGCTGCAGAGCTCAAAGGCAGCCGCGGTGGACACGGCTTCAGTCCTTCAACCAGCAAGGGTCTCCGCCCTCCAGGACGTGGGAGAGGTTTGTTCCTTGGGCCTCCCCACAGCCTCACGGTTACGAGCAGAACACAGGACATCTATCCATACCTGACACTTGATCTCTCGGAAGGCTTTGAGGCAAGCTCCATGGCCCACATTCTGGTAGAAGCCCAGCCTGGCCTCTCACTGGCCATCCCTCTCCTAGTTTCTGGCCACCTGAGCTGCACCCAGGCTAAGAGTGGCACAGGACTGTGGTCTTCATTGAGGACAACACAGGGCCGCCTCCCAGATAACCCCCCCCCCCAAGTGAGACAGGAAGGGCCCGTGTTCTGAGAGGAGCAGCAGGGATGTTATATATTGTGATAGAGGTTTTAAACAGCATTAAAGTATTTCTTTAAAACTTAGGTTTACACCTGAGCCTAGGTCACAGCCACTTATTGCACTGAAATCCCAAGGTCTAATAGGTGTATGGAGACTGGCCTCAGGTCTCTCCTTAGCTCTGACCCATCTGTCTACCAGAGTGTCACAAGTCTGTGGCTCCTGCTTGTGTATTCATGAATGGTAATAGCTGAACCTTGCAGGGCTTACCCTGGCCTCAGACACAGTAGGGACACTCTGGTATGGTGATCCCAGTCCCTGCAGAGGCCTCCCTCTCGGGGACCTACAGGCCCAAAAGGCAGCCTCTGTGCTGACTAGGGCCGGGCTAGCTCTCTCCAACAGCCCCCTCAGCCTGGTCCTGAAACCCCATGGTTTTCTCTGCTTGGCTGGTGCTAGATTGGGGGTGGAACACCCAGCATGCAGTGTAGCAATGTGCCCCGTTCCGCTGTGCTCAGCCTTGCTACAGAAGTGACAGATACAGGTGACTCTCCACTAGGTTCAGAAGCACAAATAGCAATGCCCTCCCATCCTAGGCCTGTCTAGACAGGCTAGGGCCAGCTGCACCCTGTGGCTTCCATGACAGGGCCAAATCTGGGCTCAGCCTGACACCAGTCCTCACCAGGGTGAACACTCACCCATGTTTGGCTGCTTTGGACGGAGGGCCAGGTCAGAGTTCAGGGAGGAGGCATGGCCTGGGTGGACTGTCTGAGGTAGGGCCTAGTACCTCCTTCTGCCTGAAAGAGATAAACATCTCCATCTTCCTCACCCTAACGCTTCCCTTTCTCGGAGCTGCCGGGGTGTGAAGAGGCAGCAATCTGGGGGCCATGGAGTGGTGTACACATGCAGTTTCTGTGTGTGCACGGATGTGTGCCTGTGGCAGAAGTGCCTTGATGTAAACCCACTGCCCCATGGGCTCGGGTTTATTCCCACTTCTGATCCTCTGAGGAGCGGACCAGTTCACCACCAAGCACGCTCGGTCGCTAGAACGAGGTGGAACCGGAAGGCTGTGAAGCTCTGACTCGGGACACCTGGGACACAGGTGACCCCACAGTCCTGACTCATTTGCAAGTGATGAAAGCCAAGGAACAAGGATACTGCAGTGCCCGGGGGAGGATGGACATCACACACCGAAAGAGGTCATTTGGTACAGGACCAGGTCAGGAAACCTCCCCCACTGACAGAAGCGTAGGGTTCTCAGTGAGGGTTGGGGGTTCCAAGCCAGCCCCGCTCCCCAGCTGCAGAAGGCCCATCCTTTGTTGGCACATTTCTGTGCCCCCCTCCAATAACAGGGATCATGCGGGGTACCCTGCCCATCCCCCTCAGCTGGGGAGACTCAATCCGCCCCTCCTGCCCACCTGGACTGCAGAGAGAGGCCTTCCTGTCACAGATGAAAGGCCCTCTGTCCACTGTTGGGGTCATGGGCTTGCCGGAGGACATCAAGGCTTCTAATACCCTACCCACCTCCAGGGAGGTCTGTGGTCTGGTTGGGGCTACGTGGGACCAGAGCCTCAGGTGCCTGGTGCCCTGACCCCCCTGCAGCGGTGTTGCCAGTCATGGTTCAGCGGCTATTGATCTGTGGGGCGTTGGGAGCCCTGGTCCTTCTTCTCAGCCAGCCTCTGTGCCTTCCTCCATATGAGCAGAGTAGACCAGGCTAGGCCTGGTGGGCGTGCACACCTTAGCTTGAGTCAGAGCTGTTTGAGGCATAGGGATGGTTCGAGTGCTGTGGACCAGTTCCAGAGACAATCCAGGCCTCTGGCCTCTCGTCCAGCTTCGATACCATGTGCACTCAACTGCACCTTCACCGGGCCTTGGGATTGCTATTTCCCTCTGCTCACCAAGCTCATTCCCAGTCCTCCCAGAACCTCCCTGACTCTGCCAGGCTGCTTCGCTCCCACCAGTGGTGGTGGTTTTCCTCTCAGGCCCCCTGGTGGCCATAAGAAGCACTAACATGGGGACTGTGCTTGGGAGGGACCCAAGCTCTCCTGCTTCTCCTAAGACTCTAGCTTTGCCCCCAAGAAAGCGAAGCCACGGTTAGGACTGCCATTCTGGTGAGAACGGTCCTCCCATGTCCTTAGCCAGTCATTGTGTCTGGACAACCAATTCCTTGTCCTCATCCCTGCTTGCTGGATGACACCAGACGTCACCCGTCCCTGAACCTCTGACTGAACAGGCTAAGGCAAATCTGATTCTGTTCAGAGATTGTCCCTTTCATCACATCACAACAAACCCACTGTCTCCTATTTCCCTTTTTCTGAATTCTACTTATTAAGAAAGTATTTTTATTTGATGTGAATGAGCGTTTTGCTTTCATGCCTGGAGCCCCATGTGGTGAAGCCAAAAGAGGGTGAGAGCATCTCTGGAGCTAGAGCTGTGGAGAGCTGTGACCCACAGCGTAAGTGCTGGGGACTGACAGGACCTCTGCAGGGGCAGCAATGCTGTTAGTGGCCGAGCCATCTAGTCTGTACCTACAGTCAGGCACCCACTGAACAATCTCGCCAGCCCCAAGTTCCTTTAATCTCTACTTATGCCAATCCTGGCACTTTTCTTTCCCCCAAAATGTATCTGCATTCCCGTTGTAAAGGTGCTAGCTCACGGTTGCCCGTCACACTCTCTGTAAATTCTCCACGCTGTCTATAGCCGCGTCTCCCTTAAAAACATCAGTCTAGTCAGGCATGGCAGTGCATGCCTGTAATCCCAGCACCTGGGAAGCAGAGACAGGAGGACCTCTAAGTCCAAGCTAGCCTGGTCTACGTGGCAAATTCCAGACTAGCCAGGGCTACATGCTAAAGCCTGTCTCAACCAACCAACCAACCGATAGTCTGATGGGCATATTACTCTTCAAAGGAAAGCATTTTGGTTTTCTTACATGTAACTGGGTTGTAGAGCATCGGCCTTGTGTATGAAGGGCTTGAGTTGGTCCCAGTACCTCCCACACACACACCCACAGCCCTGTCTGATGAATACAAAGATTGCCTATAAATACAGATGTGTATCTGTAAAACATAAATATCAGAGGCACATATATAACATGTTAAAGCTTGTGCAGATTTGATCATCGCTGTTCAGTCTACCTAACCTACAGGTTTCTATAGAGTGTTACACTTTGTTGCATTTCTCCCTACCTGTGACAGCCACCATGTTCTGCGGATTTCTGAGCATTTGCTGTGTGTGTGTGTATGTATGTATGTACATACATGTGCATAGACAGCCACAATGCTTTGCACCATCACAACAGTAAAACTGCTTCCCCAGGGGCTGAAGAGATGGCTCAGTGGTTAAGAGCAATATTGCTTATAGAACCTGCATGCAATTCTTAGTACCCATGTCAAGCAGGCCATGTCCTATAACTCCATCTCCCCGGGATCTGTTGCCTCTGGCCTCCACAGGCAGCCCCACTCACAGGCACATACGTGTACTAAAGATAAACTTTTTGAACATGTTTTTAAAACCTCCTTCTGCTCTTCTTGCTATGGTTGTGTTTCTACCTTCCAGCTGTGTCTTACAAGCTAGATGCCTTTCTTTAATTCTTTTAAAATTACATTTATTTGTCAGAAGGTATGCATGTGGAGGTCAGAGGACAACCTGCAGAAGTCACCAATCCCCTTCCACCATGTGGAAAGCAGGCTCAGGCTGTCAGGCTTGGCAGCTGGTGCCTTTCCCCCTGGTCCCCCTTGCCAGCTGAGATCATAGGATTTTTAGTGCAGTCTGGATCTATGTCTGCTTAGGTCCTGTTAGCCTGCCCTTTCCCTTCCTTAGTTCTTCCTGTCCCTGGACCACTCCATCACCCTCCTGTGCTGGCTGCAGCTGCTGCCTCCTGGCCTGTTACTCACGGGACCAGCGATGCCCGGTCTCTAACTTCTCTCACACCTCCTCCATGGTGAACCAGTCTGTGGTTGACCTGCACCCGGGTTACAAGGCCAACTTCAGTTCTCTTCGTGATGGCACTGTAGGAACTGTGTTGCGTGGTCTCCCACGGCTCCCTCCAGAGCTCCTCCCAGGTTATTTCCAAATTAGAATCATGGGTGAACCTGTGGGCGTGGCGATAGTTTAGCTGGATATAAAATCGAGCTAATTTTTCAATACCAATGACAGGACATCACCATTTCCTGGTAGCCTGTCTTCCCCCTGTAGACTTTCTGTCCACCTGATTCTGAACCCTTTTTCACTCTGGGCACTTTAGAATTCCCCCTTCATTCCCACACTGCCTGCAAGCTATTCTCCACTCAGTATCCTGTCCATTCTTCCTCTAAGTCTGTGTGCAGCGGCCTACAGGTGTGGCTCCCACTGCTGCCCATCCCCACTGGAGCCCACGTGGTGCCCTGAGGTTTTGGCTGCCTCGACTTCTGTGGGAGAGAGGAAGGAGGCAGCCACTATCCAAATCCAAACAAGAGACTACTCCAGGTTGGGGGGGGGGGCAGAGTCTCGGATCCAAGTCCAGCTCTGCCTCAATTTTTGCTGTCCTTGGAGTCCCCCCCCCCAACAGCTCTGCTCTGGGCTACACCTGCGGCCACAGCCTCAATCCATGGGGAACCCTGGCTCCTGCGATGCTGCCTGTCCCTCACCCTGCTGGGTGGGCTGTTTGGGTTAAGCATGGATCCCCTTCTGCGCCAGCCCTGCCCTGCCCTCTCTGAGACGTCCTTCCTACAGGAAGACTTTCTAGCTCTCTGGAGGTGTCTTAGGCACCAGTGTGTTCTCCTTGGCCAGGAGCCAGAAGAATCCCTGCCATTAGAGAGAGGAGCACAGAACCCACCCGGGCCTCCTGGCTGGGGAGGCTCCCATGCTAGAGCCCTCAAGCCAGCTGCTCTTGGGAGGACCCACACCGAGTCTATGAAAAGCACAAAAACCCAGGCCACGAAGACACCAGTGTGCCTTTAACTCTCAGGACTTTACAAAACTGAAGATCCCACGGCCCAGCGGCCTGAGTCCAAGCTTCCGGGATGGGGTAGCTTCCAGCTGATCCAGGGCCGCGATGGCAAGTGGAATTGCCCATAAATACCTTTACATAAATACGGGCCGGACGGCGTTTCCAGGTAAACAGTTGGCTGGCTGCAGCGGTCTGCGGCCTTAGCACCAGAAGGACCTGTCAGGCAGGTGGGGCCTCGCCTACTCCTGCCTTGGTCCCAACCCAGGTCCCTAAAGAGAGCCAGGATTCCTCAGCACAGCCCACATGGTGCCCGTGTACATGGAGGCCTGAGGCCTGGTCCTCTTCCCTGGGCTCCTTGTGTTCACCACAGCCATCTTCCCCTGGCCATGAGGCCTTGGTAGGTAGCTGTGTGACCATCCACAGAGATCCATCGCTTTCCGGAGGAGGTGTGGATCCAGGAGTCCTCTGTCCACAAATGTCCTCTCAGTCCCTTGGGCTGGAACATGGTCGTGGTCCTCTGTGGGACTTCCATGAGCTAATGCTTCATGGCCCTGCTGCTGGGTGGCTGGGGTGCTGGTCTGCCGGAGGATGGCTGTGTGGCCACTGGAGACACAGGAAGAAAAGAGGGTCAGCAACGAGGTGCGGTGGGAATCCCCAAGACAGCCAAACCAGGATGAAGGTGGTGACCTTCTTCCCTCTATAGCCAAGTCCAGTAAAGGCAACAGCCCATCATCACCCCCCGCCCCCACCGCGGTCCAGTCCCATCTCCAAGGTTCAGGTTCTGAAGGCACAGGGAAGCAAAGATGTTCATCATTGTGTGGGCCTAACCAGAGCCGTGTCTGGGCAAGCGTGTTCTCCATATGAACTCTGGGCTCCCAGGGAGCTGGGCCATAGACAGCTCATGTTGTCCACTTGGGTAGACACCAGTAATGGGCCAGTAAGGCATTAATCGCCCATGCCCACAGGGACCTCACACAGCCACCATCATAACCTCCATACCACACTCATGTAAGCACTGGGGGAGGGGGTCTGCTCAGCTCCCACTCTGTCAATTCCAAGAAGGGTGGGAGACAGGGCTTTGAGGCTGGGTGGGAAAAGCTTCACCCAAGGTTAAGCCAAGCTCACCCCAGGGAAGAAGAACTATCCCAGGACTCCCAGGGGCCAACAATGCTCTCTCTCCCCACAGCCCCATCCTCAGAGATCTGCTAAATGGCAAGGCCCTTAGGTGTAGTACCAGATTTGACCACTGGGTGCCACTGTGGATAGCATTATGTACTCAAGCACTGGTCAGCAAATTGCAACCTAATCCGGAACCTGATCCTACCCATGAGCTCCAGGCATGGCTCTTAATAGTTTGAGGCCATGACCACCTTGGAGAGGCTAAAAATGATTCAGGCGGTATCCTGTCTGCACTGAACGTCTTCAGACTGAGGACTCCTTGGTCTGGGCCCTCCTCTCTTTCATGTCCTACCCTCAGAGTGCGACTGCTGGCCTATCACCTCCCTCTACAGAGATCCGTCCCAGCACCCTCCGCAGAGTGGGCCTGGGGAGCCAACAAGAGATGCCATGTGGGCTGTGGCTATTCACGGGGGTGCAGCACAGCCGGCTCTAACTGGTATATGGGAGGTGCAGTCCCAGAGACTCGGGGACTTGGGGAATCAAAAGACTCCATGTGGCAAACACAGGCACAGTATACAATAAAGCATGTGTACACATGCGTGTCTGGTGCACACACGTGTATTGGAACATACATGCCTGGCTCAGGTATGCACCATAACACATGCACTTGAATTCCACAGTGTATATATGCATGCATGCCTGGTGCCTGAGCATCACAGGAGCAAGCATAGGCACATAATGCACAAAGATGTGGTCACACATGTACACCTGAAGCCATGTACACACAGAGCACTCACAGCTGGGAAACACATACCTAGATCATACTTAGACCCGCAGAGTGTATACATGGAACACATACATACCCTGAAACTGCATACCTACAGCCCATGCATACCCTCATTGAGCATGTACCTTGAGCACACACCATGAAGATGCATACCTGGGACACACATATATCAGCAACACATGTCTGGAGCACACACACTAGGAAGACACACGCACCTAGAGGGCACATGCCTGAAACATGTACACACACATAGTGCATGCACATACAGGCTTGTGTCTCTGCTCTGGTGTACTGGCACATGTACACGTGCACTATCTCACAACACGCTGGTGTACACACGTGTATTGATGAACATGCATACAGTGCTGCTCGCAGATATGTGGGCACAAAGCACCCGCACGTCCTGAATCACCCAGCCCCTCCTGCATAGGGATCTGTGAGATCCCACGGAATCTGCAGGTCACTCGAAGGAAAAGGTTGGTGCTCCAGGCTGACGGCGCGTCCCATTATTGCCCTCGGGAACCCGCTTGAGGCCTACTCATGAACCACTGGCTGTGTGCATTCCGTGGACGCCAGGAAGGGATGGCTGCGTTTCTCACTTGGTGGTGGTATTAGGACAAGGGGTGGGTTTCTGGCCTGGGAACCTGACTCACCTTCCCGGCAAGTGGGCCCCGTGTAGCCGTCCACACAATGGCACCGCCCATTGATGGGGTCGCAGTCAGCCCCACCCCTACAGTCACAGTGCAGGGCACAGCCAGGCCCAAAGCGGCCCCTTCTGCAATCTGTAGGGGCAGGAGGTAGGAGAGAAGGGCATAAATCTCCATTCCATCTGCCTGGACCATGGGTAGACAGCCCAGGGGGCATGAGGCCCGTGGAGGAAGGAGACAAAACCATGGGCCTCAGTTTCCTCTGAAAAGGATAACAGTTCCTACACACTTGTGAAAAAGTCTGTGCTGTAACCGTGGGCTCCTACATGGAGAAACACCAGCCACAAGCCCTGGGCACACATTCCTGCCTGGTGCCTGGGCTAGTGAGGCAGCACAGAGCAGCCACATGAATCCAAAAGTCATAAACTCAGTTTTGCCCCCCAGTAGAACAGCCCCCCCCCATCCTTAGGCCTGAAGGGGTCGTGGACATATTTCCACCTGATTGAGGCCTTTCTCATGACAGCCAGATAGAGCCAGAGACTCTAGACTACCACAGAGCAGGGCCTAACCTCGGCAGCTACAGAGGGTGTCTGTGCTTGGTTTATCATATTCTGGCCACTGTCAACGGCCCCCAGAGGGTGCAGGCTGGAGAAGAGATCACAGGAAGGCACAGTGCTCAGGCTGAGGCCTGGCATGCAGGTACCCAGCCCACATGATTGGATATGTGCTATTGATGGAGACCTACCCTCAGGTCCCACCCTGATCAGGACCCTCCACTCACCCAGGTCACATGTGGCTCCTGTACGCCCCAGTGGGCAAAGGCAGAGGCCACTGGCGGGATCACAGGGCACCCCTTTCTGGCAGTCACACTGTTGCTGGCAGCCGTCTCCAAAAAAGCCTGGCTGGCACCCTGGTGGGGGCAACAGGCTCCGTGTTCCCATCCCCCAAATCAAACAAGACAAGGAAAGGGTAAAGGGGTTGGGTGGGGGCCTGACGCTCACCCTTCTCGCAGAACTGGCCGTGGAAGCCAGCGGGGCAGAGGCACTGGCCGCTGACAGGGTCGCAGGAGGCTCCCTGTTGACACTCACAGACTCCCTGGCAACCAGATCCGTAGAAGCCAGGGGGGCAGGCTGAAGGAGGACCCTGGTTAGAGTGAGTCCAGGGCAGGAGGCAACAGAAACCCCCAGTTTTCCCAGAATGAGCAAAGGACCGAACCCAGGAACTGAGAGAGGCCCTTCCCTGAATGTCCTAATCTTCCCTCCTTCCCAGCTCCCACCATAAGCCAGCATCCCAGCCAGACTCACATGAGAGGCATAAGGAGCTGGCCTGGGAGCCCACCTTCCACCTATCCTGTGTGACCCTGAGCAGACACCTCCATCCCAGAGCCTGATCGGGCTCATCCCATCTCTCCCCATGGACAGTGACTGAGAAAGTGGCCATTGCTCTTAGAACCAGGACCAGCCTGGATGGTGCGTCCAAGGTAAGGGGACAGCCTCACTCACAGTGCTCACAAGCTGGACCATAGAAGCCAGGACCACAGCGGCAGGCCCCCGTGGTGGGCTCACAGGGGCCGTTGTTCTGACAGGAGCACTTGAGGAGGCAGGCAGCACCATAGTGCCCAGCAGGGCAGGCTGTGCAGGGATGGGATACAGGTTTCTTAAGTGCACCTGACTCTGTGCCCCTACACAGCCACCCGGGCCCTGGGCTCTGCATCCCTCTTGGGGTCCAGAGCAAGACCCTCCCTGCTCGATAGATACGTGTGGATGCTTTGGTCAAGCCGCTCTCAGAAACTCACCCTGCTCGCACTGTGGCCCCATCCAGCCCAGCGGGCAGGAACAGCTGCCATCAGCAGCATGACACAGGCCGCCATTCCTGCAGGCACACTTGAGCTCACAGCCCTTGCCAAAGCGATTCTGGGGACACCCTAGGGGCAGAAGGGCAGGCACAACTGAAAGCTCTAACAAGGGCAAGGGGTGGGCACGTTCTGGGGGTATGCTCCCCACAGACTGGCATTCACTCACAAATGCTTCCTGAGCTGCCTAGGGGTGGCCTGGCCCTCACGGTGTCCACAGCACCAGGACTGAGGGCCACTCTGAGATAAAGGGGACCAGGGTCTTCAGGGGACTGTAAGCACCTGCACAGCCGGCAAGGAGTCAGGAAGGCTTCCTTCCCATCACACGTCCTTAGGACTGAGGCCACAGGTCAGGCATGGCCAGCCATGTGGACTCAGAGGGGCCTGTTGACCACCTTGTACTGCCTGCCCACACCACTATCTTTCCTAGGAGTGAACTAGGTAGCATCCTGGCTACAGCCTGGCCTTGGGCTTCTAATGTGACTGCAGCAATCCCAGGCAGGAGCAGCAGGCCAAGAACAAAGGTTCAGAGAGTAGCCCTGGTGAGGACTAAGGGAGGAACTGTGTGTGTGGCCCTGGGGCTGGTCACTGACATGAGTGTGGACCATGACCACTGTCCCCTGGTTGACCCATTTCTTGCCAATCTAACTTTGTCCCTGCAGGGGACCCCAGCCTGGGCCTGGCAAAAGGACCAGGAAAACACTCTTCCAAGAAGACATTACCAGGTCACAAAGAGCTACCAGGCTCAGGAGGAGGTTCTGCTGGTCACAGGGACATGAACAGGTCATGGAATGAACCAAGTCTCAAGAGTCCTGTGTGGGTGGGGCCTGAGCTGGCATGAGATGACATGTTTGCTATCAGGGCAGGCATATGGTGAGAACACAGCTTCTCAGGCAAGGCTTCTGGAGAATTCACAGTGGCTGTGAGTGTGACTGTGTCCCTGGGGAACAGGCATACACACCCCTCGTGATGGGCTCACTTCGGCAGCCTGCTCCGTGACTCAGTGATATGTCGGTGAACTGTGCATGTGCCCAGCCCCCGGCAGACACTCACCATGTTCACAGTGGACTCCAGTCTTCCCAGGAGGACAGACACAAGTCCCTGACACAGGATCACAGGCTGCCCCTTGCCCACACGCACACACATGGGTACAGTCGGGGCCGAAGCGACCCTGCGGACAGGCTGTGGAGAGAGCAGGTAAGTGGTTGCTTCCACCCGGGCTCTGTCAGAGGCTCCACGAGAAGTTCTGCTGGGAGCAGGGTCCCAGGCCATCCCTACAGAGACACACTGACACAACAATCCCCGCGTGACTCAGGACAAAGTCCCTTTCCTGGGCGGGATGCTTGGTTCACAGTGCCTGATATGCCTGGAACAGAGCTGGCCAGAAGATGGGGGCCCTCTGGGATCACACTACGCCCCAGGGCAGCACACTCTACCTCATTGCCACTCTACCTTAGTTCAGTAATGGGGGGCAAGAATCAGGGGTGGGCAGAGGGCTAGCTGTCCTCCTATAGGCCGGCCAGCACGGCCCTACCCCCTCTTCCAGAACTTCAACAATAAGCCATCCAGCCCTGCAGCCTGGCCACTCACCGAGGCTGCAGTCAGACCCCAGGAATCCAGCAGGGCAATAGCAAGCTCCCATGGCCGCGTTGCAGGAGCCACCATTGAGACACCTACAAACTTGTTCACAGCCTGGCCCATAGCGCCCGGGTGGGCATCCTGCAGGGAGACAGAGGGTCTGCTATATAAGCTGGGGGCTGGAGTCAAAAACATGCAGCAGCCCTGAACACTGCACGGCCGCCCTGCGAGCTGCAGCGGCCCTGAACACGGCATGGCCGCCCTGAGAGCTGCAGCAGCTCTAAACACGGCACGGCCGCCCTGTGAGCTGCAGCAGCCCTGAACAAGGGATGGCTGCCCTGCATACCAGAAGAGCAGACAGAACCCCAGCTTCCCTGATGCAGTGGGCAGCACTCACGTTGCTGACAGTCGGTGCCATGGTAACCGGCAGAGCATATGCAGGCCCCTGAAGCAGGGTGGCAGGTCCAGGTCTCACCAGGACATTGGCATAGGTGCCCACAGTCCTTTCCAAAGGTGCCGGGCTGGCAAGCTGGGTATAAGTTGGGTAGGGTCAGCCCTGGTCTAGCCCTCGGGAATCCCCAACTGTCCCACTCTACAGGGTAGATGTTGAGGGAAGCACTTACCCTGCTCACAGCCAGGTCCAGTGAAGCCAGGGGGACAATGGCACTCCCCAGTAACATGGTGGCAGGGGGCACCAGGTGGGCAGCGGCATTGCTGTGCACAGGACTCTCCAAACCAGCCACGTGGGCAGGCTGCAGATAGGGGAGAATTAGGCAGGCTTTCCTAGAGGTGGGCAGCTGGGAGCCCTGAAGCGGCTATGCAGGGCCAGCTCCCCTAGCCATCTGATCTGTGCTCTCCTGTGTTTAGGTGAGGTGTGCAGGGCCAGCTCCCCCGAGCCATCCGATCTGTGCTCTCCTGTCTAGGTGAGGGGTGCAGGGCCAGCTCCCCCGAGCCATCTGATCTGTGCTCTCCTGTCTAGGTGAGGGGTGCAGGGCCAGCTCCCCCCCCCCCAGCCATCCGACCCATGCACTCCTGTCTAGGCTCACCATCCTCACACTGTGAGCCCCTCCATCCTGGGGGACAAAGGCACGCCCCGGTGACATGGTGGCAGGTGGCACCTCTCCGGCAGGTACAATGCTCTTCACAGTGAACTCCAAACATGCCCTTGGCACAGGCTGTGGCATGAGAGACAGACAGGAAGATTGGGAATTACAGCCTTGGGGCCTCAGCCCATGGAAGTCGGGGGGAAAAGGGAGGCTGGGTCTAAAAGGAGGCCCCTGAGGATCCTGACTCGGCCTGTAAGCCTCAGCAGCCCCACATTTAGGTCTGAGCAAGGGGCTGTCTAGGTTGGCCTGCATAGAAAGGGAGCCAATGAGTGAAAAGATTCCGTAGGTTAGAATGAGGACGAGTCAGCCCAGTATCTACTTGTCCAGACTCTGAGGGGTCCAAAGTCTGGAGGGGGGGGGTGAATAGGATCATGGGCACGAAAGCTACAGCCTGGGCAGCATCTTGTAATCATGGAGTCTAGGCTTCAAGTCCAGAGACCAAGTCTTTCTCTCTGAAGCCTTGAGATGAATACACCCCTCTTTCCAAAATAGAAACAAACCAGCCAATCAGGTTGGCCTCTTAGGTGCAGCCAGGAGGCCCTGAACCCATTCAACAGTGGGCCATATTGGCGAGAACCAGGCCTGGCCCATACATATCTTCAGCATGGAGTAAAACAGGGTTGCCCTTGGCAGAACCTCCCAGCTTCCCGGAACCCACTCACGGCTCTGACACTTGTCCCCAGTCCAGCCGGCTGGGCAGAGGCAGTGCCCTGTGAGCCGGTCACATATGCCTCCGTTACGGCAACTGCAGCTGAGCTGACAGCCAGCTCCGTAGTGTCCAGGAAGGCACTCTGAAAAAGTACGGGTAGGGAGGGTCTGACTTTCTGGGGTATGGCTCTGTCCAGGAGATACTAGCCCAACATCCCTACATCTGTGTCCTTGGGTGGCAGGCTGGACACCACAGCCACCCCCAGGGTGCTGACCCTCCAAAGAGAGTCCTCTTAGGCCTGAGGGCATGTCTACTACCCAGGCCGGCCAGCTCACCTTCCTCACAGGCCAAGCCGGTCCAGCCCTCTGGGCACATGCACTGGCCCGAGATGGGGTCACAGCTCCCTCCGTTGTGGCACAGACAGGAATGTTGACAGTCCTTGCCATGCAGGCCAGCAGGGCAGGCTAAGGCCCAGAAAGCAGAAGCAAGCCTCAGTGTCTGGCCAGCAGAGTTTCCACATCCCCCAAAGCCCACCCTTACTTTCAAGTTGGAATCTTAGCAGGGCTGGTTTTATGATGTCTGAGCCCAGGCCTGTCCTTGACCCACCAGCCTGGCCTTGGGAGCATGGCACCAAAGGCCAGAGTCAAGATCCCTCCCAACTTCCCCCATGCCCCTCCATGGCCCCACTGAGAGACCATTACCCAGGACTGGACCCTGAACTCCTAGGCAGGGCTTACCCTGCAGGCAGGTGGGTCCCATCCAGCCAGGGGCACAGAGGCATTGCCCATGGATGGGGTCACAGGAGGCCCCGTTGAAACAGGTACAAATCTGGCTGCAGTTAAGCCCATAAGTGAGGGATGGGCAAGCTGTAAGCAGAGAGGAGCCATCAGGGACATAGCCAGGGGACTCCAGGAGAAGGAAGGTGTCAGGGAGCTGAGACAATCGGCCAGAGTCTCAGGGCCACCTCTCAGCAGAGCAGCCACCAAAGGGGTGGTCATTTAGAATCTCATGGGTGAAGCTGTGGCCTCGGTTGGATGCCAGGAAGGGGCCCCAGGGGTGTCCCCCCCATCATGAAGAATCTTTGCTCCCACAGAACCCAGGCTGAAGCCCCTTACATACTCTGGGCGCAGTGTGGGCCCCAGCGGCCAGCTGGGCAGATGCAGGAGCCGGTCACAGCATCGCAGGTGGCCCCAGCGGAGCAGTTACAGGCATGGGCACAGTCTAACCCGAAGAAGCCAGGGGGACAGGCTGCAGACAAAAGTGGCATTGACAAGAGGCTCAGAGGCCAGAGGACCCTGCCCTGCACCCAG
>NW_004949136.1:1639174-1657254 GCF_000317375.1 Microtus ochrogaster | reverse complement strand
TCACCATGCTCACACCCCAGCCTGAATCCAGCTGACCTACTTACACCCTAGCTCACCATGCTCACACCCCAGCTCACCATGTTCACACCCCAGCCTGCACCCAGTTCACCATGCTCACACCCCAGCTCACCATGCTCACGCCCCAGCCTGCACCCAGCTCACCATGCTCACGCCCCAGCCTGCACCCAGCTCACAATGCTCACACCCCAGCTCACCATGCTCACGCCCCAGCTCACCATGTTCACGCCCCAGCTCACCATGCTCACGCCCCAGCTTACCGTGCTCACAGAAGCTCCCCCTCCAGCCGGCCGGGCAGGTACAGGCCCCACTGACATGGTCACAGGCTGCCCCATGCTCACACTTGCACTTCTGCTCACAGTCAGGTCCAAAGTACCCCTGGCGACACCCTAAGACACAAACGCCAGCTCACTGTTAGTTGGGACACCAAGAATCTGGCCAGAGCCCAGGACTGAAGGGAAAGGCCTGACAAAGAAGCCCCTCCCCTCCCAACGGTGGGGATACTTGACTTTACCACACCCCTCCACCCTTTCCCCAGACCTCATCTTCAGGGCCCTAGGCTCTCACCTAGGGCGGCCTCTAAAACCAGCTACTCTGACTCAGCCTATCCGCAAGCCTTGGAAGGACACAAACAGGGGCCTAAGGAACCCTCCTCGCCCCCCCACCCCGGCTGGGACAGCCCCAACTCTGCACCTGCTACTCCAGGCAAGCTTGAAGTCAGCCACTGACAGGTGCATGTATGGTATGTGTGCACCGGAATACTCAGGTACATGTGTGCACATGTATGTGCAGATGCAAGTGTTTTCGTGTGTGTGGTCACACGCCTGTGCGTGTCTGTGTGCACACTGAGAGAGGGGTACAAATGCCAGGCCAGTACTCACACTGCTCACACCGAGGACCTTCGTAGCCAGCCTCACACAGGCATAGGCCACTGACGGCATCACAGCTCCCATGGCCCACAGTGCAGTTACAAGCGTGGATGCAATCAGGCCCCCAATGTCCGCTGTCACAGGCTGCAACAGAGTGAGCTCAGAGTCACCTTGGGTGAGCTCCAGAGCCAGGTCGTCTTGGGCCAGGGGCAAGGGAGGGACCTGTGCACAAAGGACGGGCAAAGGACCCACATACCTCTCTGGCAGCTGAGACCAGTCCACCCTGGAGCACAGCTACAGCGGCCAGTGGCTGGGTGGCAGTGTCCGTCGTTGGCACAAGCACACCTCATCTGGCAGCCAGTTCCAAACCAGCCAGCTGGGCAAGCTGTTGGTGGTAAAGAGGGTGAGCGTGGCAGCCTGGCACACCCACCCAGAGCTACCGGTGGAAGCTGAGGTCAGACACCAGCCATACTCACCATCCTGGCAGCGGCTACCAACAAAGCCAGGGAGGCACAGGCAGACTCCATTCCCAGGGTCACAGCTGGCACCGTGTTCACATGCAGGGCAGATCTCCTGACAGCCAAGCCCCCAACGGCCCTCGGGACAATCTAGAGCCCACTTCCAGGGTCAGTTATTCTTTCCCCTGTACCCTAGCTGACACACTGGTGTGTGCCCAATACATCACTGGAGGCCTCTCTTGCCACAATCCAGAGAGGGGACCACTGTTCCCATATAAGACTGCTAAGGAAAGAGGCAGGCCTCAGAACCCCAGGGCTGCAGGGCACCCCAGGGACAGTTCAGGAGCAAAATAAAGAGCCTGCTAGAGAGACAGGGAGCTGATGGTCCAGGAGGGCACAGTGCAGGGCACCTCCCACACCCCAGCTTGTTCCAGCATGAGTCCCTGAAGCTATTATAAAGGAGCCCAGCACAGCATGGTCAGGGCTAAGCTTCCAACATGATTTATGGTGGGGTTCCCAAACAGATCTGGTATCAGGGTCCCTAACTGTAGTCTAGACTGGGGTCCCCCAAACAGAGCTTGGACTGGGATCAAGGGTCCTTAAATGTGGTCCAGGGTGGTATTCTTAAACACAACCCAGGGTTGGGCCCCCTGGAGCCAAGCAGCTGCCACTCACCTGCTCCACAGTCCTCCCCTGTCTTCCCTGGTGGGCACAGACACTGTCCTGTGACCCGGTGGCAGGGAGCACCCACACAGGAGCAGGAACCTGAGCAGTTCACACCAAACGTTCCTACTGGGCACTCTGTAGGCAAGAGCAGGTGGCTTCAGTCACTCTGTGTGTAGCTATCAAGGCTAGGAGCGTCCTCTGGAGACCCACAGAGAACAGGACGGGTTGATGGGAACAGGAACTTGGCAGGGGGGAGATCTGCAAGAGGTCAGTCTGGGGCATAGGGAAAGGCAGGGGCAGGGATGCCAGAGGGTCAGGCAACCTGTCAAGCAGACGCTATGGGCATCCAGGACCCTGGAGAGCTCCCAGGAGCAGGGGACAATTCCTGTTCCAGGATGGTCCACTCAGGGGGCCACTACTAGCCACTTCAACCAAGGTGTGCCAGCCTGTCTACTCTGTTTCATACCCAGCTCCTCAGCCCCAAAGCTGTAGCCATTGGCTGGGAGTGGGGTGGGAAGAAGCAGTAATGGGTCCGCACAAAGAGTAAGGAAGGACACCAGAAGTTGGGGCCCTCCACACTCTGAAATGTAAGTTACATCAAGGAATTAGGTATGGGAATTAGGGTGTCCTGTACAGGAATGGTCAAAGGCAGGGCCTCATGAATGCATATGGCCACTCCCTGACGTGCCCTGGGTACCGGAAAGCCCTGAGTGGCCTCACTTGGTAAAGCACCTGTGCTCCCTATGACTCCTCTCGGGGAGACTGGGGTAGGAACTGAGGGAGTCACAGCAGAATTTCTGCCTGCCTGGCATCTGCCCACTCTGCCCGTTGCTGGAATGAAAGAGCAGGCCTGATGCAGAGGCACGGCACGCAGTGGGGACCAGGCATAACACGTGTGCATGCGATAAGTGCCTGACCGTAGCACCCACACAGGCGTGAGCACGCACACGTGCACACATGTGCATGCACGGAGACAACCACACAGCACAGACCAGGGAGAAAGCCCAGCGTTGCTGCTAAGGTGGTCCCTCAAGGCCTCAGGAGCTCTTCCCCTGAGCACAGACTTGTGCTTGGGGCAGGAATAGTTTCCAGACCTAATAACAAGGGGAAGGGGAACCATTTCTGTAAAAGTATGTGTGTCATTTCTTGTGGTTTATCCTTGGGGGCCCTGGAGGCTTCAATAAAGTAAAGAAAGGCAGAGGAGGTTCCTTTTCCTTTTAGCATAGGGGCTGGTCCCACGGCTGCTGGGAAGGCTTCCCTGCACAGCTGCCTCACTGGGCCTGGCATGCAGCATGGAATCTGGAAAGGGGGGACAGAGGCTCAGGAAGGAAGGCATGCGACAAGTCTGTGTTTATGCAGGCATGTGTGTGCGCATGTTCTGGGTGGCCTCTGTTAGCAGGCTCGGTCCTGCCACTCCCCAGACACTGTACGGATGGAAAGAGGGACACCTGGAGCTGGGGAACAGCCTGAGACTACAGAGTCCTGAGAGCATGCCAGGTCTGGGGACTCTAGACTGAGTTGGGAGGCCTGAATATTCTCTCCTGTGCCAACAAGACCTGAGAGCCCTTGCCAGGCCTCATCCCCCTCTGTACCTGGCTGGGTGGTGCTGGGAACTTTTCTGCTTTTCTCCCCTAAAGAGAGGGGATGGCTAGTGGCTCCTGCACTCCTCCCTATCCTTGCCCACCAAAAATGGTCACACTCAGGCCCTGAAGCTCCTGTCTAATCTGACCAATGGATATGCAGACAGCAAGAGTTATGCGAAGAGAGGTTCAAACATCTCCAGCCTGCTGGCAACAGCCATATTGACTGCCTCACAAAAACACCAAGGGCCCTGCCCTTCCCTGGAGGACTGTGACCACATGGCTATATCCTCTCCTGGTCCTGAAGCTTTAAGCTGAATGTTTGAGAGTCCAGCCTGCCCTCCCACAAGTTACATGGCTTAGATCCTCACGTTAAGGGTCACAGGTGCCCTGCTGGTATAGGCCACATACCCTAGCCTCCCTCTCTGGTCCTCTATGTCAAGCTCCCAGCCCCAAATATGCTGGACTCCAACAAATGAGCACGTGATTTACCTGCTCCCCAGCCTTGCCTCGGGTCTCCCAGTTACACCTGTGGACCCATCTCACTAATCTACCCCTCAGCAGTCTGGAGGCCTGTTCTCCTACCTGCCAAGTAATTAAGAGCTTCTAGGCTCTGTGTTCATTCATACACGCCTGACTACAAGACCCTTCCCCCAGCGGCCACCCCGCTCCTCCTCACGCCTGCTCCCTCTTGTCCCCTTCTCATTCATCTTGCCCAGACTCCAGCCCAGAGCTCTCCCAGGACCTTCAGTGAAGAGAGGAGTGAACCGTCATTCCACAGAGCTGATGACCGGAACACCTAAGGTAGTCCAGGAACTATACCCCTGGGATGACAGTAGGTAAAGGGACCATTGGCACCCAGGCACCGGATCTGCAGCTTTTGTAGTTTCCCCAGTCGCTGGAACCCCAGGGGTCAGTCACTCACCTTGGCTACAGTCCTCCCCCTGGTAGCCAGGAGGACACTGCGTCCGACACTCGCCGCTCACAGGGTCGCAGGCCACACCCGGTGGGCAGGTGCAATGGTGTCTGCAGCCTGGCCCAAAGAATCCTGGCTCACATGCTACAGGGTAAGAGGCAAGACAGAAACGTGAGGTGGAGGTGAGGCTCTCAGTGGCCCAGGATCTCCCTCTCCCTCAGGGACTCACCTTCCTGGCAGCGCTCGCCCCGGAAGCCAGCCTTGCAGGAGCAGCTGCCATCCTTTGGGTTACAGGACTGTGTGTGTGACTGCTCACAGCGGCAATCCTCAGAACAGCCGGGGCCAAAGGCCCAGGGAGGGCAGGCTGCAGACACAGAGCCGTTAAGGGGCCTGCCCACTGCAGCGCTCACCCCAGTCAGCCTGGATCACCAAGGGTGGCCCTGATGGGCCTGCTGTAGCTGAGCCCCCTTCCAGAACATTCTAGGAATGAGCACATATGCTTGTGAACCAGGGCCTCACAGCTGAGATGCTGTCCCTGGAACGTACCACTTTCTAGCTAGGACAACCCCAGTTTCCCCCTCTCAATTAACTCTTACAAATATCAAACACTGCCTTCACCCTCTCTTCCTCTGCTAATCTGCTGCTCCCTTCCCTGAGTGTCTGTGCCCCCGGAGATGGGGACTCTGAGGAGCTGGCTTTGTTACACAAGACAAGATCAGTGTCCTGCAAGTTTCCTGGGAGTCTGTCCCTGCTCGCCTCCATCGCCAGATGAGAGAGAGGCAGGAGTGACACCACCCTAGGGACAGAGCATCAGATGCCTAGACTCCATCCTCAGCGGCTGCAGCAACGCTCCCAGCACAGTGTGATGCTCCCATCCACACACACAGATGTGGCAGAACTCACCAAGATGGCAGAAGCGGCCGTAGAGTCCTGGGTCACAGAGGCAGGCCCCATAGAGGCGGTGGCATCGGCCCCGGTTAGCACAGTGGCATTTCTTACGGCAATGTTTGCCATAGAAGCCCTTGGGGCAGCCTGCGGGAGACAGGTTAGTGAGAACTGCAGAGCAGCTGGCCTACCCACAGGTAGTTCTTAGACAAGGGGACATGAGAGGCCTCATGTCAGGGGACAGGAGACAGGACAGCCATGCCCACTGGAACATTCTGGAGATGGAGCAGACTCATCAGCACACCTCTGAGAGGGGCAAAATCTCTCCTAAGTGCCCTGACCTCTGATCCACACAGAATACTGAGCCCAAAGAGAGAGGACTGCAAGGCCTCACTTGGTCAGGGCGACATCCAAGCCTGGAAGGCTGCCCTTCTCCAAATACCGCCCTCTGGCCCTGCCCTGCCTCATGTCCCTCCTATTGAAAGGGACATAGATAACTGAAAATGAAACCCCCAAAGCTGCCGTGTCCCAGTCTCCTGGATCTTGAAATAAGACTACCCACATTGCTCACAGACCCCCAAATCCAATAAACAAATGTGCTTAGCTTACAGGCGAGTGGCATTTGAGACAGAGAGAGGAAGGCAGCAGAGAGGTGTGGTCATATAGGGTCACAGGCAGAGACGGGAGGAATAGTCACGTAGTGAGGGACACCCAAGGCCTGGGAAACCAACACGAGGGCTCCATGAGATCTCCACTCCTGAAAATCGGCCGGTCTGTCCCCAGAAGCTCCCTTTAGTCTACCTATAGGGGAATCTGGTGGCCCTCCCTGAGACTGCAGGAGAAAAGCTTCTGGGAAGCTATGTAATGTCACACCCAGGGCTCCCCCAGTCTCCACGTGTTGGCAGCAGAGAGTAAGAGAGGGACAACAGAGACACTAAGCAAGGTTGGGGAGAAGCCGTGAGCACTGTGGGCTGCTGGAGTGCCCTGTTGTCACCCTTGGGGCTGGGTTCTGTCAACCGTGTCCTCTCGCTTAGCAGGGGAGGTTACAGTGGCAGAGAACACGAGAGACCCAGAGACAAAGCCGTCCCCTCTCCCCACAGTGCTGTGAGTACGGCTAGACAGGATGTCAGGCATCACCCCAGGCATCACCCCAGGCAGCCACCAGCACAGACAGACGCCTTCTACAAATCCCAGCTGGCCATCATCTCCAGCTCTGCTTGAATGCTCCCAGGTCCCAAGGGCTCACCACTTCCCCAGGGAATCCATTCCAAGCACGTCTCCACCCATGGAACTGAGTCTCAACCTTCTGTGTGTAAGTCCCAGGAAGTAAGAAGGATAAGAAACAGCATGGCTTCCCCTTCCCCTAGAGTTCCCGAGGGAAGGGCTACACGCACCATCCTCACAGTGGGCTCCACTGACACCTGGGGGACAGCGGCAGGCTCCTGACACAGGGTCGCAGGTCCCACCATTCTGACAGGTGCAGAGAGAGCTACAGTTCTTCCCGAAGGTATCTGGAGAACAAGCTGCAGGGGGGTGACAGGGAGCACCAGGATTACCAACCAGCGGGCGGAACTCTTGAGGTCCTTCTGGCGTTAAAGGCACCAGTTTTAAACAAATGCCTGGGACAGCAAATGACAATTAGTGCCTCATGACCCCGACCACACTCATGGCAGACATCACTAATCAACACATGCACACACTAGCCCTTTCAATCAGATGGCAATCCAGATGATCCTCACAGTCTGAGATGAGTCTAATTCCTTCTGGCCAGGAGGCTTTGGGAGAGATAAGGAAGGCTGTAGACAGATCCATTTCCAGGGTACTTCAGCGGCTACACTATTGTGTAGCCCTGAGCAAGGCTCTGCTCTTATCAGATGGTTTCACAGTCCCCGCTACCTGTATCAGAGAAGCCTACCCACTAGCTCTCCTTCACAGACACAAACAATACTCTTAGATATTTGTTGGCTTGTCATTGGGATCCCTAGAGACTGGCTGGGAGCATCACACACCCTGTCTGCTGGTTCCCAGAGTGCCCCACATCCTAATACCATGTCTAGGAGGGGGGCAGGGGGGGAGGCAGTCAGTAGACTCTCATCAAAGGGAGATAGGATGATAAATGGATGGGAGGGAGGGAGGGAAGGATGCATGGATATGTGGATAGATGGGTGGATGGGTAGGTGAGTGGATGAGTGGGTGGAGAGATGGGTGTGGGGTGGATGGGTAGATGGGTGGGTTGGTGGATGGATGGACAGATGGGTGGGTGGACATACTCAGATGCTTCTCCCCAGAGCTAGGCAGGAGGAACCACACAGAAAGGATGCTCACAACTCTTGGGGCCCACAGACTCTGCCTAGACCCCCCCCCCTTCCCAGTGTCTCACTTTCATTGCAGACGATCCCTGTCCAGCCCTCTGGGCAGTCACAGCCACCCAGGCCCGGAAAGCAGGTCCCTCCATTTTTACAGTCATCACAGGTCAGGCTGCAGTCATGGCCAAAGGAGTGGTCCAGGCAGACTGCGGGAAGATGGGGAGAAGGACGTCAGAGCTAGATCCCCTAGCCTCGGGCCCTTGGGCCAAAGAAGAGAGGACAAGGGGCTTCCTCATCCCCAAGCTCTAAGGTGAGATACGGGAACCCCACCCTAGGAGCTGGGGGCCAATTTAGCCCTGAATGACTACAAGCTGCCATCCCCTAAGGAGGGAAACCACGAGGGCAGGCCCATGCCTCACCAAACTTCTCAGTGAGCGTGTGTTCTCCCCGCAACTCCGCTGCCTCCTCCTCAGCCCCATAGTCGTCCTGGAAGAGTTGTGGCAGCTCGTCTCTCAGCACCGCGATGTGGGGCAGGGGCCGCACAAAGGGCAGCTGGCCATCCAGGTCTACCACGGACTCTTCTAGGGCTGGGGAAGGACACGCAGGCCTCTCAGCCTTTCCTGCCCACACACTCACCAACACTGCCTTAGGGCTCAGCTCTTCCCTCAACTGGACACCTAAGACTCCCTGCAACACTGTGCCCTCATCCGACCAACCTGCTTCCCTCTGCCTGCTAACCCCACCCCTACCGCAGGAGATGGGACCATACGGGGCTCGCAGAGGCGACGGCAAGCCAGCTGGCACACCAGACATGTGGGCTACTGGGATCAGAAACCCAAAAGGCAGCTGTGCCTGGGGGAAGCTCACAGGTGCAGCCTCTGCGGTCTTCGTCCAGTCGGTAACCAGCCTCACAGAAGCACTGGAAGGAGCCAGCCAGATTAGCACAGTGATGCTCACAGCCGCTATGGCCAGAGGCACACTCGTCAACATCTGCAGACAGACAGACAGACAGTGCTGCTGGGGTGGTGCTCCCGGGGTCGGAAGCCCAGAGAACCATGTCTGTCCCAGCTGTACCTCACGGACAGGGTAAAGCGCTCATCCCCCTGAGCAGCCAGTAGCACTACCACCCCCACCCCAGCCATGGTCTTTCCACTCAAGAGTGAAGGGACACTGGGCATCTGTCAGGAGAGTCACTTAAAGAACAGGCATGTCCCCAACCCTGTGAGAGAAGCCAGAGACTACTGGCCAGAGGGCAGTGGGGAGGGGGCACAATGGTGTGTGTGCCTGATTAACATGCACCTGCTTGCATACTAGTGCATGCTTCTGTCTGTGTGTGAGACTGGCTAGCTACATGGATGACTTATGTGTGGCATGGAAGAAATCATATGGAAGTTTACATGTGGTCAGCGTGGGCGGTACGGGTGTGCGTGAGTTCGCATCAGGCACGTAGTCAATGTCCGCAAGCAGAGCGGGAAAGCCGGCCGATGGCACGTCCACCTCAGGAGGGCCAAGGCCGACCCGGTATTTCTCCCCCAATCACTCAGCTGCTCCCGGGCAGCGTGTGCTCACCTTCACACGCACAGCCGTCAGGACTGAGCCGGTAGCCAGCGTAGCAGTTGCACTCGTACCCACCAGGGGTGTTGGCACACACCTGCTGGCAGCATGGGGAGTTGGCACAGTCGTCGATGTCTGCGGGGTACACACAGGAGCCTGCTGGCACCATGGATACACACACACACGATCCCACAGCAGCAACCCACGCACATCCCGCAAACATGCTGATACATGTCACCTTATGTGACCACATGTGAACCTGTCCACAACCACTTGCATACTGCATGTAATCATGCATGCATAGAGCCACACACACCTGGAAGGAATCACACACATCTGCAGTTACTCATTCCTGCCCAAACTCATAACTATATACAATATGCAGATATGTACACCTACAACCACACACACAAAGTTATCTCACACACACACACACACACACACACACACACACACACAACACACACCACACACACACACACACACACACACACACAACACACACACACACACACACACACACACACACACACGGCAGGCACATGCACAGTCAATGGCCTTAAGGGTGCAGGCAGGCAGAGCCCAGCAGGCCAATGCGAGCACTTAGAAGCCTTTGAGCTGAGCTGCTGACTCTCATCAGATCTCCTGCAGCTCCTGTTGAGCCCAGGCAGTCAGAGCAGCAGAGAGAGAAGAAAATTCCAAGTCATGGCCCCAAACAAGCCCAGGACTGGTTGTAGCAGAGAGTCCTGGGGCTGGAGGGGCTGGGCACCCTGGGAGGAACTGGCTCACACCAATGCAGGTCTTCTGGTCTTCATCCAACTCGTAACCGTGAGGGCAGGTGCACAGGGGTCCCGTGCTCGTGTGACTGCAGCCATGTGAGCAGCCACCATTGCCAGCCTCGCAGCTGTTCACAATCTCCATCTCGATCCCTGTGGTGACATCAGACAGCTGGGATGTGGGACAAGGTCCAGCACTCCCTAGCCAGAGCTGCCCACAGAAACTGACTTTAGGGTCTTGGGGAGCCACATTAGTATCCTGAGCACCCCCAGTCCACCGCTCACTGCCAACTCACGGTAGCACTGCCGGCCGTCGGCACCCAGCTCGTAGCCTGCTTGGCACACACACTTGAAGGATCCCTGGGTGTTGAGGCAGCCGTGAGCACACTGGGCCAGCCCCGTGGCACATTCATCCACGTCTGAAAGGGAGAGACAGAGAAAGGGCAGGGAGAGGCTCCCAACAGCGGGGAAAGTGGTGGTGGCCCCATATCCCTGGGCTCATTAACAGCTTCCTGGCTTAGATGGCTTAGTGGAGGTCATGCTGGCCCATATCTGCCACACACACCCTGACAGATCCCTGGGGAAGGAGACAGATTGGGTCTCATGTTGAGCCCAGAGGGGGTCTTTTCTGTTGCACCAGTAATGACTTCGTAGTGCATATCATCCATGTAGTTATCAACTTCCCCTGTCCTGTGGGTACCTGGCCATCAGACATGATATCTCAGAAGGCTAACCACTGCCTCCTTGATGGCCCTAGGAGCACCACACTCACCCTGAAGTCGCTGGGCAGAGGCTGCCCATCCCAGACCTACCTATCTACAGAGACGTCAGGACAACACACTGCTAGGGATGTAGTGGAGCACAAATGTGGCCTCGCTGTATGACAGCGCCCAGCAGGATGAAGGGGGGGGCTCTGGAAACTAGTGCTCAACTGTATTGCTACCGTCAATGCATTTACCACCACTTGCCCCGTGAAAGCCCAGCAATGATTCACTGGGACACTTCTGGGGTTTATTAGGGATCCCTTTCCTTCCCCTTGCTTGCTCTCCTGGGTCCTAAGGATCGGGTGCTAGCTGATCACTACAGGAAGTATGTTGAAGACAGAAACTTGAGTTTCCTCCCATCTGCAGAAACATGGCTGGGTTGTAGACAGCTCTTTGGGTCATCCCGTTCCCCCCACCCCAATCAGGGAGAGAAGATTATCACCCTAGGTCACCCAAAGACCCATCCAGCAGGGCGCCTCAGGGATGTTGGGGATTGGGAAAGCATCCTACCTTCACAGGCCTTGTGGTCTGCAGCAAGCTGGTAACCTGTGTGACAGCCACAGTGGGCAAGGCCCCGGAGTGCCTGGCATACGTGCATACAGCCACCATTGCCATCCTCACACGGGTTTCTCCCTGCATAGCAGAGCCAGAGGGATGCAGGCAAAGAGAAGAGATGGGAGGGGGGGCAGACTCTGACAGATGCAGGATTCCTCCTCAGCGCAGGAATCCCTCTCTGCTCCAGCCTCTGCCATGGCCCCCCAGTTGTGGGTAGCTCTGGGTTCCCCCAAGAAGACCTCATAGTCAAGGCCAGAATCCTAAGGCTGTATTAGGGTCAATACCCGACCAGTACCCATGACTTGCGAGTGTCATGATTCTCAAAGAATGTGTCCAATGGCAGAAAGCAAGGCCTGGCTAGAAGAGAACCTTCCAGCAAGGAGGTGGCCAGCCCAGGTCAGCTCTGGCCATGAGCCTTGTCTGCTCCTCCCAGAGTTCTTGCTTTGGGATAAGGTGTTGGAACTGACACCAGGGTTAGGAGCCCCAAACCCTTCTCCCCAGTCCTCTGATCCAAGGACACCACGTGATTGTCCAACCCTAACATCCTCCAGGGCCTTGTGCTCTTCTTCAACCCTGTGGTTCCCTCAGCCCCACGACTCCCACACTGTGAGCCCCTCTATCCCATGACCTTTCCAGCTCTATGACCTCCAAGCTCCATAAACACCCCTAGCTCTGTAACCTGGTCAGCCCTGAAATCCCATGCCTTTCCACCCGCATGGTTGGCCTCACATCTACACTCCCTTCCCGCTCTTCTGGGGAGTCCCTGCACCTGCTCTGTCCCATTTCCATGTCTGGGGGAGGGGCTCTGACCCTGCCCCACATGCATGCAGCCCAAAGTCCTCCACACTGACCTGGCTGCCTCCTCTGCCCAGACCCCAGATGGCCATCTAGGAAGAGGGGTACTGTCTCCACCCTGAACCTCCTGCCCCGAGGACATACCATCCAATAGTGCTCACATCCCTGCACCTCAGGCCCACAGCAGCCCAGGCCTCCCTCCTCCCTCCTACCACCCAGTTATCACACATCAGGCTCATTTCTGGACCCTGGACCCCTCACTCTCCAGCTCCACCATACTTACGAACACAGCGCCGGCCGTCCTCCTGCAGCTGGTACTGGGGCCGGCACTGGCAGCGGTGCTGCGTCACCGTGAGCTGGACACACTGATGCTGGCAGCCACCGTTTCCCAGAGTGCAAGAGCTGATGGCTGGGGACATAAAAAGAGCTTCGATCAGGCCAAGAAGGCAGATCCTTCTTCTCGCGTGAGCGATCTGATTGGGATGGCTTCCCACAGGAGCGCTCACTACCCTCTCTCCCTTGTTCTCAGTTTCCAGCCTGACTCTACTTTCTTCTCAGTCACCTACAGGGTCCACAGTACAATGGACATCTCTCTGAATCCTTCAAGCCCAGCCCACCCAGGAGGTGGATACAAGGTAGATCCGTCCGCCTTGACAGAAGCCTGGCATCCCTGCTCCACACTCCCCCTCCCCCCGCGCCAACACAAGAGAAGCAGCACTAAGAGGCTGTTGAGAAGCAGCTGGCTCATTGCCTGGCAACAAGCTAGGAGTCACAGCAAGATCCACCGCACCACCGTGGACCTCAGGCCAAGGCAGAAGGTCAGGTATGGAGCCTCTATGAATGGCTGCCTTAGACCACAGGCCTGGCCACCGGTACCTGAAGGAAATCGGAGCAAATTCCTTCTACCCCAGGCCAGACCACACCTCACACCCTATCAGAGTGTCCACTCTTCCCGGCAGCCAAAAGTCCTCAGGGAGACTGTGTCCCAGAGGGCAGCGCCCTGTCCTCTCTGGTTGGACTGCGGCAGGGCATGGAAAAGGGATAATGGCGGGTCTGGTAGGTGCTGTGCACTCTGTGGATGAGCTCCGTCGTACCCTCAGCTGGCCTGTGGAGATGGCAAGGCACGTGGGTTGGACACTGAGCTTCCAACAGCAATAGCAGCCAGCTCCTGGCATGGGTTTGGTTACAACTGAGTCCCTGGCAATGGCCTTGTGGTTAAAGGAAGTTAGCCCTGAGCTCTGGAGGGAAGCCGCAAGAATGCTGCCCCTGGCCGGGGAGGTAAGACTGTCTGCTTGCAAGCCTGTGCTCGGAGCTGTGTCAGCAAACCTTAAGACTCATTACTAAAGCACTTTGGGGGCTTGGCTGTACCCGAAGATGCTGCCTGGGATGTGGGGACACCGTCAACGTTAAGCAGTTCGCGGCCCAGTTTGGAGAAATGGTTCATTACTGCCGAGGAATGGGGGCTTGGCACCACTGAGGATGGTACCGCAAGCCCAGGGTGCTGGCAGTGGCCTGAGCCTCATGAGCTGCCTCGGGGCTCTGAGAAGGCTGGGCTTCCTTTAAAGCAAGCTTGCTCATTAAACCAGTCTCTCCTCACGTGAAGCACAGTCAGAAGAACATGTGGATGCCCCTTCTCTGGAGCAAAGCCAGCCATGGAGAGGCAGTGACCAATCTCCTGGCCACCCAGGGCCCCAGACATATGCATCAAGGGAGAAGCTACAGAAATTTCCTACAGAACGGAGGTGAGCCTCCCAACCGGAGGCCTTCCCCAACTCTGCTTTGACCCCTACACTGGATGGAAGCCATGCTGACCCCAGGCCTGGCTGGCCTCACCTGAGTCAGCTGTCCAGCCACCAGCCCTGCCTCCAGAGGCGCCCAGGCGCCCGTGCACATGGCCTCAGCTGGCCCCGCATTCCTAGGGGCTCTGTTTACCCGTTCTCACCACACCAACTGCATCGCTCCTCGGGACACGTAATCGGAACCAGAAGCTTGTTCTGGCAGGGCCGGCAGGCACAGAGGGGCACCACGTCTCAGTATCCCCGTAGGAAGCACCATCAACCAGGAGAAAGAGGTGTTTCGCCTCCAATCTGGTCACCGGCAAAGCAGCTGAGATGGCCCCATGGATGAACCCACTGTGGGCTGGCATTTCAGACCTGGAATTCCAGGACCTCTTCACACCCTCAGAACCATCCCTGCCCTTTGCTCCACAGAACTGTGACTTCACAGATGCTCCCAAGCTGTGCACAGCAGGGAACCAGGCCAACATCACCCAGCATACTCTGTGGGTTCCCAGAAAGTTAAACCAGACAGATTTTCTTTTCTCGGTGCCGGGGCTGCACAGCTCTGGGAATGGCCAGGGTCTGTGTGTCTGGGATGCGGGGCTGGTGGACTTCTCCAGGCCCCTCGAGTTACTGAGGTCCAGCTGTAGGGCATTTACTCTGGGGACCTCTGCCCAGCGCCAAGGCCAGAGGCTCACATCTGGTTATGGTTCTAGAAATCAGACCCAAGGTCAGACATAAGCAAAGCTGAGTGACCTTTGGAGCAGAGGTCAGGGACCGGCCTCCCTGCAGGCAGTACATACTCTTCAGGAAGAGCCTCAGCAGGGGAGGGAAGGGGTGACACACTTGAAATCATAGAACTGAAGGAGTGGGAACACCAGGCCAGCCTCAGCAGCAGGGCTGGATAGGTCTGTCTCCACAACAGACATTTGTACCTATGGGGTACCATTTTCCCCTTCACCCCACACTCAGCAGGGCTCTGTGATCTGCGTACAATCCTGCAGGACCATTCTACAATTCCCAAGGTCTCCCTTAGGTCCCTGCCCACTTCCAGATCAGACACAGTGACTGTAGCTGGGTGACGCTCTATATCAGAGCCTTAACATCTGTGTGTGTCCCTGCACCCCTCCCACAACACACAGGTCGAAGCCCTCCGATATGACAATGTTCGTTCTTTATGCCTTAATTAAGGTCAGAAGTGGCCACACAGACGGGGCTCTGGTCTCATCCGGGACCAGAAAGGCTGGCACCTTGCTCCTGGACCTGCGACTACGTGAAAAATAAAACCCTGTTGAATTCCAACAGAGCTGGGCTGTAACTCCAACTCCACTCACAACCAGCAGGAGTCGCACTGCCCAGGGTGGGATAGTGAGGTGCCATGCCTGGAGGAAGGAATGAGTTTTGCGGGGCAAGAACCTGGACCTCATTTAAAAAAAAAAAATACATTTCCTACAAGACTTTGTGTGAACATGTACAACATTCTTGGATGTAGGACACCCCAACAAAGGGCGCTAGCCCAGTCTTAGGAGCCAGCACCTGCACTACAGAACAAACTCGAGTCTTGAGCCACAGCCTCGGAGCCTCTGTGGTGGGTTACTTAGAAGGGAGGTATGTTCTGTAAGCAGGACCGCTCCATCACAAAACCAGCATGGGCCTTGGTGACACCACAGCTGACCCAAGGGCAGCAGTACTGGGCCCCTCCCATCATTCCTCTCCCCATTTCAAGCCAGCACGCCTTCATTCACCAGCTCTGTCCCCTGTGGCATGCCATCTCCCTGCATGCCCAGTGTGACAGCCTAACCGTCCCCGCTGGGTTCTGTACCCAGCTCAGGGTTTGTGCCCTCTTCCCTGGCGGTTCAGGACTGGGATGAGACACCAGCATGGGTCACTGAACCTCGGTATCCCTGTTCCATCTCAGCCTGCTCCCCCAAGGCGAGTGGAAGCAGTCCCGCCCTGTAAGGAATCCAGGACAGGACCGTGAGATGGGAAGGGACCACAGCAGCCGCTCTCGTCCCACCTCCCCCCTCTGTCTCTACTCAGGCCAGGCTTCCTCGGGCTTCTCAAGGCTGGGAAGCTGACCCCTTGTGCAACTGTAACCCCTGCCAGGTTTGGGAAGGGCTGGGAAACATGGGCAGAGCTGCATCTGCGCTCCATGGGGATGAGTTTTGCAGGAGAGCCTGGCAGTCTGCACACTTGAGCTGCCTGTGGTTTTGGCCCCAGAACCAGATTGCTGCCAGCAGCAGCCTCCTTTTCCTAATAGCCTTCCTAAAGGCTTCTCGTCAGGAAGGAGCCTTGGGGGCAGATGGGGGCTTGTAAAGCCCTTTACTGTCCCGATGCCTGGGATGAGCATGCTCTGCCGAGGCCAGATACACACAGACAGGGACAGGCCAAGGGCAGGGCTAGGCAGCCTTCCTCCAGTCATGCGCACATAGCACCCGTGTAACTCTGGCGGTGGGGCCACCACAGGTGTGTGTGTGTTGGCAGCAGGACCCTCCCCAAGGGTGTCTATCCTGAGCCCACAGGTATGAGATGAAGAGAAGTAAGATCACCTGTGCCACGGGACTAACCCAGTAACAACCACGGCCCCCCTCAAACTGACCCCATTTGACCTTCAACCCAGAGGACACCAGGAAACAGTCATATACAAGGTCGGTGTCCAGGTCACACTAAAAGCCACTGGACAGGAATATGCTACTCAGAGCACCAAAGCCACAGGGAGGAGGAGGGCTCCCCTTGCGGTGTTATGACAGCCTGGGGCTATTCCATTCCATAGCTCTGCAAAATGTCACGGAAAAGTAGGAATGACACTCCTGGACCCTCAGCCAAACCACTACCCCAGGCAGGCCCTACTTTCCACGGCTGGGGAAAGGAGGAACTGGCTCTGACCCAAGCACAGAAAGCTAGAACAGCCTTGGGCCTGGCTGTCTCCCCCAGACATCCCATCCCCACCCCATAAAACGAGCACCCCAGGAGAGTGCACCCCAAGCCATAGGTGGGGCCCTTTTGTTCCTGTTGGGGTGACAGCCAGGACAGGGGACAATGTCCTTACTATAGTGGGTTGATGGCAAAGTCCTTAAAATACTCGTTTTTTAAGAGCAGGGGGAGGCTCAGTGGTTAAAAGTACCGGCTGCTCTTGCAGAGGACCTGGATTTGGTTCCCAGCATCCACATGGCAGCACACAACCATCTCATAACTCCAGGCCCAGGGGATCCAACCCTCTCTTCTGGCCTTGACAGGTACCAGGCACATGCGTGTGTGTGTGTGTGTGTGTGTGTGTGTGTGTGTGTGTGTGTGTATACATATATATATATGCAAACAAATACTCATATACAATAAAATAAAAATATAAAAAGAAAATGGAGACAGAAATCTTTCTGTGTTTTATTACTATGCTTAGACCATTTGGAGCACCATATGGTGGCACTAAGGAGGTGGAGGCTGGAGGAACAGAAGTTCAAGGCCAGCTCTGGCTACACAGTTCAAGCCAGCGTCAACTACATGAGACCTCGGGGGTGAGGGGGAGGAGAGAAAGAGAGGGAGAAAAATGTCAGTGCCAGAACTTATACATTCCCTATCCTGGTCTGCCTGGCCTTGCAGGTGAGTATGTGGCCTGTGTTGAGTCCTCCACAGGGTCCAGGACAAATATCACCACCCTGACTCCCTCAGGCAACCTTCCCAGCCACAACCAGTTACCTCCATTTTGGGCCAGCATCTCAGGTCAATCAGCCAAGGTGGTTCCCTCAGCAACAGAAAAAGGCATGGCATAGGGTATGGGTATAGCACCCGGGAACTCCTGAAGGGAGCTCACAGGAAGTCTTACAATTACTCTGGAGCCTTCTCAGGCCCCCACAGGGAAGGCAGCATTTGGTGGACCCAGCCTGACAAACCCAGGCTCATCAAATAAGTTCCCTAGGAGATCTAGACACAGAAGAAAAATCCAGCACCCACAGCCAGATGGGTGGAACACAGAGACCACTGAGGATGGAGGATGAGTAGGGAAATGTGTCACAGGCATAGTGTGGGAACGGAGATAATGCTCGGGGGTCCCCAGAACGCCATCAGACACTTAGAGGGAGATCAGGGTGGCGTGTCCCTAAGGCAGAGTTCATCAGAGAAGGGAAGCCACCACGCCTGTAGGAGCTAGTGTGGAGAGTTTGTAG
>NW_004949136.1:1630536-1639018 GCF_000317375.1 Microtus ochrogaster | reverse complement strand
AGAGAGAGAGAGAGAGAGAGAGAGAGAGAGAGAGAGAGAGAGAGAGAGAGAGGCCATCTGAGGGTCAGGGGGGAAGGGTCAGAAGACCTGAGAAACCACCCACACAGTGTTATGGGGTGAGCGGGGAGCCCCAGGGACAATGCAGACCGTCCACAATGCATATGCCATGAGTCCCTCCTTCTGAGGCCCCACGGGCATAGAATCTAACATGTCTGTCTCCAGCATAGCAATGGGTGGTGTGGACCCAGGACCAGGGCAGGGCAAAGGGCTATCCCTCCTGCACTTCCTGAAGCCAGCAGCTCAAGGCTCCTTCCTCTGGGCTGTACCACCACCCGGTCACTCTGGGTCTAAGAGGCATCTCTGCTCTCTGACTGTTAGTGATGCATCCCGTCCTGTCCTGGTCCTCTGTCCCACAGGGCATCTCAGTGAGGGCGACTGTCAATGGAGACAGTGAGAAGACACAGGGGGAATGAGTGTCCTTGTCCTGGAGCCGGCAGCAGGGGTCACTCTTCTTTAAGGAGCATCCTGCCTGACAAGGGTGCCACAGGCTCCCAGAAGGGCCAGCAGCAGGCTCCACTATCACAGCTACCCTGAAACACATGGCAGCATTCCTGCATCTGCTTCTACTTCTCACTCGGGCAGCTGCCTGGCTCCTGCAGCGGAGCAGCGGACGGAGGGAGGCTGGGACATGTGTGTATGGGGTGCAACCCCCCAGGGCTGGCACATTGCCAGCCCTATAGCAGCCAAGACCAAGCCGCTCAGAACTGGCCTAAGCTGTCTGGATCTCCAAAGTAGAAAGTATGGGTGCCTTCCCCCACGAACACCATAGAAACAGAGGGAGGGGTGGACCGAGTAGCCAGGGCGCACTATGAAGTGGACAACTGCGAGCTATTCTTACAGCTTCCTCTGCCTGGCTCTGGATGTCTCCTTAGCTCTACGCTGCCAGAGGCCCTGTGTTCTCAGGAGGCCAGTAAACCCTTCCCTCACAGCAGAAATCCTACAGATAGCCGGGAGCCAGGAGCCCGCTTTCTGGTTGCCCCTCACCACTGTGGCAGCTCAGGCTTCCAAAGAAGTCCTGTTCTGTAGACCAAAAATGCTTTCTGTTGTCAGGGCCAAGGCTCAGCCTGCCTCCCTACCACGCAGACGCAACCCCAGGAGACCCCTGCCCCTTGTCTTGGTGGCAGCTTAGCCATGCCTGGGTCCCTGTTGATTGATCAACCCCTGCAGATGGTCTCAATCTCAGCAAGACTTAGCATAGCCACAGAGCAGACACAGGCTGGGGATGCAGGGAGCTGGGGGAGCATTACCCCCCTGCAGGGTGTGCTCACGACTCCCAGACACTCATGCTCCACAGGAAGGAACTACTGAGTGATAGTCTAACGCTAGCCCACTCAGGCCTCCCTTGGGCCCTCCTTCCCAGACCTGAGGCCTTTCTGAAGAATGAGGTTCATCAGAGGCCCAGAGCCCCAGAGCCCCAGAGCCCCAGAGCCCCAGGCGGGTGACACTTACCTAGGCAGATCCTGCCATCTGTGTGGAGCCCAGAGCCCCAGAGCCCCAGAGCCCCAGGCAGGTGACACTTACCTAGGCAGGTCCTGCCATCTGTGTGGAGCCGGAAACCAGGCTTGCACTCACAGAGGTAAGAGCCAGGGGTATTCACACACCTATGCTGGCAGCCGCCATTGTGTGCACGACACTCGTCCACATCTAGGGAGAGAGAGTGGAATTACCAGCTAGGCACACACCAGGCCAGGCCCATTGTGCTGAACAGATGAAGCATGAACCCCAGATCCTCACAGCCCCAGACAGAGGCGGTGCCCATCCACCATGGCTGGCATGCCCTGGGGGGAAGAGCTACCAAAGGAAACCTCAGCGTGGGCCACTGTCTTTTTCATATCTGCTGTATACAACCCCAAGGGTAGGACCAGCCCAGGGGTCCAGAAGGACAGAATGCGGGCTCCTGAGGAGGGCTGCAGGGTGAGGGATGGACAGTGGTATCCCTCTCTCTGTTTACACAGCAACCCCCTTTCTGTTTCTCAGTGCTTCCTAAGACCTGTCTGCTGGGAGTGTGGTCCTCATTCCGTGACGCCCCTTCTGGAATCTGTATGGGAAGTGCCACCAGGTAGCTCTGGACAACAAGGGGGATGTGGTGAAAAGCCAACTGGAGGCAGAGGGTGTCCTGCTCTGTGTTGCCTGTCTCAAGAGGCAGGAAACAAGGCCACGAGCCCCTGCTTCTCTTCCACAAAGCCACTGTCACGTGAGCCCTCGGCTCGGAAACAAAGGCCTGACGGCGCTGACCAAGGCCCTGAAGACTCTGAGAGACAGAAGAGCCACGGCGCGATGAGGGTTTCAGGGACCCTGCTAGAGGAGTTGGGGTGACAACATCTATCTCGGGGTCCAGAGAGGAGTTAGTTCCTGAGCTTAAATCACTGGGAGGTCACAGAGGCACACACAGCTTAACTGAGGTACATGCCAGGGGTCCTCACAGTCAGCCAGTCTATGAAATCCTATCTGGACAGTCTGGGTGTTCCTGGGCACCACTCCTGACCCCCAACACTGCGGGCAACGCAAACAGGCTGTAAGAGTTAAAAGATTCTGAGCCACTCAGCACCCTGGCAAGGGGTTCTCAATCCTCCCAGGTCAGCGAGAGAGGAGCGGTGAGTCTGCACATGGCTGCATGCTCCTCGGAAGCCCGGGAGGGAGCCCTGCTGACCACAAAGACTCTCAAGCTGTGAGAAGGCTGTTGCTCAACAGGACTCCTCTGCTAACTCTCCGTACACTGGTGTGGACATGTGTCTCCCTGATCGCACATACCTGCCACCTCTCCACAGTCCTTTGAGACAGGGACAGATGCTCTAGCCTCCCTCTGTGTGCAACCAGCTCCTTACAAGGGTCCCAGATCACTCCTGTGACATCTGCCAGTCAGGGATAGGGCTTTATCACTGTCTCAGGTGCCTCTAGCAGGGACTGGTGTAATGACTCCAGCTTCAACCCTTCCTATCTTTAAGGTGTTTCCTGGAGACAGAGGGCCTCCTATTGTGCGAGTTTATATCAGAGCCTGGGCTGGAGCTCTGCGGCTCCACCATGGCCCTCGACACCACCACCCCTCAGCTCCGCCACCCTCAAGAGCCAGCGTCTGGACACGGCAGGTCCATCCCAGGCTGAAGGGTTTACCCTCAACACAGCCCTGCAGCCCCGACAACCAGGCCTCTTCTGACCCAAGACAAACCCCTTTTACAGAAATAACCCACATTCTGAAAGCAGGGCAGGACCCTGTGGCCTAAGTCCTGTTTGCCTCATCAAAAAGTGGGCCACATAGAGCTGTTCACAAACAGCTTGGAGGACCTGTGAGGTGCTGAGCCTAGGAGTAGAGCTTTGGCTATGAGCTGAGGAGCCTCGGGCTCAGCAGTGCTGACCGTCAGCATGGCTAGGTAGGTGTCCCTAAAGACGTTCACGTCTTCATCAGAAAATGAAAACTGAGGACAGGACTGCTTGAAGGACCTTGACTTGGGATGGGTCTTGGATTATCTGGACAAGCATGAGGCCACCACAGCCTTGCAGGGGCATGGCAGGGGTGGGGGTGGGGGTGGGGGAGGGGGAAGGGTCAGGGAGAGCAAGCTGGGGTGGGGGAGGGGAAGGGTGAGTCCAGGCCTCTGTGCACTGGGAGACAGAAAACACGGGTTCTCCCAGGTTAGCTGGGATGTACGCTTACATCTCAGATCCAGCCTTCTGGGGCCTCCCATCTCCACCGTCAGGAAATTAGTCTGCTTTTATTGCTACTGTTTGAGATAGGGTCTCATATAGTAGCCAAGGATAGTCCTGAATTTCTAATACCCTGCCTGCTGAGCGCTGGGATTACGGACAATTATGCCTCTATATGTAGTTTTTAATGCAGTGCTGGGAAGGGAAGCCATGGCTTTGTGCATATCAGGCAAGCACTCTCCCAACTGGGTGACGCCTCCCCGGCCTGTGTCTGCTTTAGGGCACCACGTAGAGACTGATCTGCAAGAGTGGCCATGAGGGGAAAAAACGCAGAGTACAGACATCTGTTGTATGACTCTGGCCACAAGCTGACAGTTCCTAGCCTGGCCTCCTGACCTAGCAGTACCTGCTGGGGTCGTCTGCACGCCAGGCTCACAAGCGCTATCTGTGCCCAGGCACGCTTACAGGCTAGGTTCCCGGGAATTTCTCCTCCCACAGACCCATGTCCCAGAACTGGGCTACGCCTCCCACACAGAGACAGCACAGCTGTGGTCACACTGAGCCTGCAGCGGGGCTATCCAGAGACATTCGGAAGAGTGGAGCCCCCAAAGCAAAGAGCAGGATGGCTGGGGTGCATCTGTAGCATAGATTCCCTGCTGACCCAGTGAGAACAAGTCAGAGCAAGGCATGTACCCCAACTCGAGAGTTAGATAGAACCTGCTCGCTCAAGGGGCTGTCGGGTAACAGGCAAACCCACTGCATACTGAATTCCCAAGAGTACCAGGGAAGGGCCATCCAGCAGGGGAACTGGAAAAGTCATTTTAAATCATTCTGCCCCCATCGGCTGTGACCAGTGACTGGGAACTTGGTGCTCATGACAGGACCAGCAGCACATGGTAACATCGCTGTGCCAACCTGGGCCAGTTCCCTTGGGCGCTGGGTAAGCCTGTAAGTATCTGCTAAGCCGAGGCTGGTGGTGCTGCCGGGAGGCACAAAGAATGCCATCAGAAGGACGAGGGGCACCAATCCTTACCCACCCCCACCGGTTCCTGGCCCAACAACACACAGCAGTCAAGGCCAGCCAGTCGCCAAACGTTGCCTCTGTAGAAAGCACTTCGGGTTTTCTCAAGCTTCACTGTGGCTTCCAGGAAACACCTCTGGGACCTTGCCACTCTGCCAGGCACCAGGTCCTCACTCTGAAAACCAGAATCCACTGGCTTTTCTTCTCCCTCTGCCCCTGGAAAAGCCTCAGCGCAGGCACTGGGCTCCAAGTTCTCCAAAGCCTGGTGGTGCCCAAGTGAGACCCTTCTGATGCTACACAGGCTCCCAAGTGCCACCTACAAGGCAGTGACATTCCAGCCTGGCCTGGCCTGGGGGCATTAGGACCCTCGGAACAGAATGACACAGCATAGGCAGGAAGAATCCAACTAGCCCGGGTGCCTTTCAGGCATGGAAGAGTGAGACTCGCCCCAGGGACATCTCCAGTCTGGGAGGGATTGATAGGGAGCACCAGAGGCCCTTGCCTCTCCCTGGGGTGCGAGTGATGAGTCACTGGGGAGCTGAATACAGCCTCAAGTCATTCACATTCCTGAGGGTGCCCAGCTCCAGGCTGTGTACAGCCACGTGGAGGGAGGCAGGCTCAGAAGCATCAAATCCCAGCTTCCAGGGTGAGCAAGAATAAGAGGATCCTAATCCCCACAGCTGCCAGAGTCTCAAGCCCAGAGCCTCTAAGTGACCCCGCTGCCCGGCACTGAGAGGCCTGTGGGCTGAAATGACAGCACCTGTCATGGTCACACAGGCCACCTCAAAAGGTCCCTAAGCTTTTCCCTTCTCAATTAACTCCAGAGTGGCTGATGCAGAGGAGTGGGCACGCAGGAAGCTTAGCTCAAAAAGCCAGGAGCATTTGCCTCCTCCAGGGAAGTGACCTCCCTGCTGTCACAGGACTGGAAGGTCTGACTGCTCAGGACACGTCTGGGTCCCGTCTCCGCCGTAGTAAGCACCTGTTGGGCCCTTCCCAGGCTGACTCCCCCTGTGCTCACCGCTTGGCATAAACTTTGAAAAAGAGAAATGAGGGCTGACAGCACAGTGGTTAAAATCACTTGCTGCTCATCCAGAGGATTTGATTCCAGAACCCACATGGAGCCTGCAACGTCTGTAACTCAAGTTCCAGGAGATCCAATGCCCTCTTCTGGCCTCTGAGGTCACTGCATGCACATAGTACACATACATACATTCAGACATAATGCCCATACATATCAAACAAAAACAAAAGAGAGAAAGAAACAAAGGAAGCACGCTAGGGAGGGGCGCCCTGATCCCACCCAGCCCTGCTCCTGGGGTGCCCACCTGGCCTCTGGTCACCGGTGCTCACGGGGTAGCCGGCCTGGCTCAGGTGGCATGGGTAGCAGTTCCTCCACAGATAGCGGTAGTGAGTGCCAGTGACGCCCACCGGGCTGCCTAGGAGCCCAAGGCACCAGAGCACAGCCAGCCCTCCCCAGCCCAGGGATGCTTTCATGCTGGGTCCGTGGAGTGGTAGGCGGCCTGGGCTCAGGAATCTTGTTCAGGGCTCACAGATCAGGGCTCCAGCTCCAGGCTCCAGTGCACACCCAACTCAGACACAGACAGTCGGAAACACTCCAACTCCAAGGCACTCACTGTGAGCTTGCAGGCAGGGAGCAGCGCTGAGTCTGGCATGTCCCGCCCCTCTGCCTTTATGGTCTCAACTTTCTCTCCACCCCTTGCAGGTAAAGGCCAAATCCTCAGACTCCAGAGGGAGTCGCCTCCACTCCTAAGCCCCGCCCACTCAGCCCCAGGGGGGCGGGCTGGTCCCGCCACAGCTTGGCCCCTGCATTCCTGCTGGCACACACTCACACACAAACCCACACAAACCGCAGGCACATACAGACACATGTGCACGCACGGCCCACTGGGCAAACGCGCACACACACAAAAGACACACACAGATGCACAACTTCAGACAGAGATGCGCACACAAACATGCACAGACATACAGTCATGGTGTCCTGGCCAACACAGAAGAGAAACCACCCTGGCAAGGCTGGGAGGCCCTGCAGAGGAGGCTTGGTGGGGAGCGAGGGGAGGCGGGGCAGTGTGAGGCCACAGTACAAAGCTGGAATCCTAGGCATGGAGATGCTACCACCACTTCTTCGCCCCCTAAGTCCTGTGTCCCCATCTATTTCACCCTTCACTGGGCTCCATGAAAGGAACCTGAAAAGAGTCCCCACATCCCTTAGCACAAGGACAGTGCTGGGAACAGAGTAAACAAGCTAAGAGGGACAGCCCTATGCATAGGTGTGGGTCTGCAGAAGCTGCCCCTTCTGAGTTCAAGCTGTAGTCCACCTCACACGGAGAGCCAGGTGTGGGATTCCAGCTCGGGTGGGAGATTCCCTCCTGAGCCCACCTTTTCTGATATACCCTCTCACTCCCAGGACCCTCTTCCCTCTTCTCAGGGACTGAATGAAGATGTGGAACACTTGACAAGATGGGGTGCTTGGACCAGGTGCTCTCTGTTGGGAAGATGCTCTAGATTTAGGCCGAGTCCCTGAACCAGGGTTAGAGAACAGGACACCTGTCCGTGCCTGCTTCCAGGAAGCTGCTGACAGCAACCACAAAGGAAGGCAGCTATAACATCGTAAGAGCATAATCTGCTCTCCTAGAAGTGACCATGTCTCCCTCTGAACATTCCAGATAGGCTGTGAGCACAGGTTACGTTAGCCATAGCTGCCAGGAAGGAAGAGGGTTAATGCTACCTGGGCCACCAGACTATAGGGGTGGAAAGGTCTTTGACCCAAAGTCTGACCTACTGGCTACATATGGCAGAGAAAAGAAAGCCCGTGCTGGCCAGTGGCCTTGCCCAACAATCTGGGAACTCTGGAAGCAGCAGCCTTGCAAGCCCACAATGTCCCACCTGTCCTGTCCTGTCTGGAATCCAGGGCCCAGCCTACCCTATCACCTACCTGCTGGGGCATGACAGCACAGACATGCCTGTCTGGGATCTGCTGGTCTGCGGGGTAAGCCCCCCTCTCCTCCCTTCTTTGAGTGGCACACCTCAGAGACACTAAGCCTTTGCCTTGGGGTGCTTCCAGAAACCTCCCCAATAAGTATGCTGTGGGCGGGACTTGGATGGCAGGCAACTCTCATAGTATGGTACTGCTTGCCACTGCTAACCCCATTGTCAGTGTGGACTCTAGCAGTCAGAGCAGCATGCAGTGAGGTGGCAGCCACCTCACAGAGAGACAGGAAAAGACTCTACCGCAAGTCGATGAGTCAGTGCTTCCTCTGCTGCCATCCTTTGGGTCACAGGTTGGGTAAAGTGGCAGAAAAAGCAACACAAACCCCTGCTTAGGCAAAACACACTCTGACACCTCCCAAACTCAAGGCCCTAGAAGTAGGAGACCTACTCACCTGTCCTGTTTTGCTGAGAGAGAATTTGAAACAAGCTACAGTTGTCTGGGGAAAGCCTCAACTGAGAAAATGCCGCCATAGAATTGGCCTGTAGACAAGCCTGGAGAGCATTTTTCTTGATTAAAGATTTATGTGGGCGGGCTGAGCCCAGCATGGGTGGTGGTCCTGGGTGATACAAAAAAAGCAAACACAACAAGCCAGCCTGCAGCTGTTTTGTAGCACGTTCCCTGAGATTGGAACATTCTATCCTGTAGGCAAACTCCTTAAGATAGAAAGTAACTCTTCAAAATAGCTTCAGGAAGTCCCTGAAACTGATCAGATTCACTAGGCCCCTCCTTCACAAAAGTAAACAAGGTCA
>NW_004949136.1:1626764-1630391 GCF_000317375.1 Microtus ochrogaster | reverse complement strand
CATTTTTTTTTTTTTGCGTGAATGTTCATGACTGAGATTGCTCCCTCCCTCCCTCTCTCCCTCTCTCTCTCCCTCTCTCTCTCCCTCTCTCTCTCTCTCTTCCTCCCTCCCTCCCCAGTTGAGCTGTGTAGAGTGTTCCAAGTTCCCAGCTTTTGTGATCTGCCATGCTTGCTGGGGTGGGCTTTGGTGATACAGCTTTCCTTGAGTCATTTCTGCTCCTGTAAGCAGCCCCTCACCTATGTTTCTCAAGTAACTCCAATAAAACTCATGGGTTTATCAGCTGGGCTCTGATAGCAATTATAATCTGCTGTGGGCTACCCTATGCGGAGTGAGAAGACACTGTGTGTGCTACATCTCCCCAGGGAAAGTCTGTCACGCAGCCACAGTGCTCCTCCAAGGCTTCTGCCTCAGCTCCCACCTGCAGGTGTCGGCTCTGAGCACCTACCCAGACATCCGCCATCAAGTGTGTCCTGAGAGGCGGAAGCTGAAATAAACCCTTTCCTTGAATACTCGGTCCCCAGCTAGCAGTTGTCTGGAGAGGATCAGGTGGTACAGTCTGCCTGGAAGCTGTAGGCCACTGAGGGTGGGTTAAGGCATTTTAAAAGACTTTGCCACTTCAAGTGAGCTTTCTTGGCTTCCTGTTTATAGATCTATCTGTGAGCTCTCAACTGCTGCTGCAGCACCATGCCTAATTGTCTTTCCCGTGCCCAGTGCCCAGCCATGACACCTGTCTGCCTCAGTTTCTTCCTCTACAATAAGGGGTGACGGCAGCAGCACCTCCCTCCCGTGGAGAAAGTGTAGACATGAGTAGGGATGTCAGGTTGTCTGAGCCCTTCCTCTGGACCCTTTAATAATGTCAAACCCCAAGGCTAAACATTAAGTCAGCGACAGTGCCCAGAGCTGGTCCCTGAAGGATCTGTCCTTCCCCATCGGTCCTAAAGGTGTCATGGGAGCCAGCCAGGCCTGAAACAAGCCAAAGGAGTCCAGCATTGGGCCTAGCCACCAGCAGCCACACGCCTGCTGACCTCAGCCCCCCACAATCGGTGACCTCTCGTTCACACTCCCTCTTCCACTGACCCTAGCTCCTCCCCTAGCTGAAGTGGGGCCACTCATTCCCACGTCCCACATCTGTCTAGCCTGGCCCACATGGCAGCCCAGGGACTGGCAAAGCCACCCTACTGTCCCCACCATCTCCCCTCGTGTCACTAAACATATCCAGACACAGGACTTTGGGGTCTGGAGGCTGTTTGGGAAATGCCTTCCCAATGCAAACCCGCTGTGGCTCTGCCTGTGAAATGTCTGTGTCAGCAACAGGGGCCACTCCTACTTCTGCCAGTCCAGCTCCCTCCCCACGCAAGCAGCCACTAGCCTCCTCTGTCCTGATTCCCCTAGATACCGCAATGACTCCCCCAAACACCATTACTTCCTTCAGAGCTGGAGGGCCCCAACTCTAGGCAGTGGGGCAGAACTAACATCTCCCAGGGCCACCAAGACCTAAGAAAGTAGAATGGGACCCCACTGGTTCCTGCTTTGTAGGTCTGTCTCGTAGGATCATCCTTGGATACCCTCTCCACGAATCCTTTCCTGAGGTTTTACCCTGGTCCAACTTGGGTATCAAACACCTAAGTACATGTTACTGAATCCCAAAGAGGTGAGCAGTATCCAGGCCATGCAGACTGAGTCCAGAGCTTCACAGAAGCACATTGTGTGTCCATGCGCACGCGTGTGTGCATGTGTGCGTGTGTGCGCGCGCATGTGTGTGTGCGTGCGTGTCAGGGGAGTCTATTTAATACCTCACCCAGGTTCCTAAGAACTCAGAGATGACTCTAAGAGATGAGGCTACCTCCCTGCCCTATCCATGTTCCCGCCTGGCAATAATGCTTAGGGCCAGCCCTTGGTGAAACTGCTTGTGGAGGCCTGGTCAAGCAATAACCGAGTCCACAGCAGGTGGAGAAGGGTATAAAGGAAAAAGGAATCAGAGACCTATACAGATAGTCCTGAGATCTAAACCTGAGGTCCTAAGCTCTCCCATGGTGGGGTGAGGTGTGTGGTTGCATAAGCCATGATGCCCACAAGCATCTTCACATGCCCACTGTGCCAGACCAATCTAGCCATGCTCCCAGGGGGACCTTAAGAGAGCTGAAGGGAACGTCTTCCACGCCCAGCACAGGGGCAGACAGCTCATGCAGACCAAGCAAAGTGGGCTGCCGCTCACTGCATCTCCAGCTCAACTGCATCTCCAGCTGCCGGGAGAAGAACCAGGTAGAGGTTGGGGATGGTTACCTTTGCCAAGGCGGCACAACCCAGAGCCACCTGGGAAGAGTCTTAATGAAGGACAGTCTGTGTAGACTGGCCTATGGGGACATCTGGAGGACTGTCTTCACTGAGTCAAAGGCACGAGACTCAGCCTGGTGCAGGAGGTGCCATTTCCTCTACAGAGGGGCCTGAAATGCCACTAGGACTCTAAACGGGAATTAAGAGATAAAATAGACCCTTTCCTCTAGTCTGCTTTTTGTTTGTATCTTTGTTTTTTGAGACCGGGTTTAACAGTTCTGGCTGCCCTGAAACTCCCCGCTCCATAGACCAGGCTGGCCTTGAACTCACAAAGATCCGCCTGCCTCTGTCTCGGGGGTGTTGGGATTAAAGGCGTGCGCCACCACCACACAGCCTAATGTGCTTTTCATCAGGGTATTTCATCAGAGCAACAGAAACAAAACCAGAGCGTGGCTAGAACTTGCACGGGAAAGAGGAACTCAGCCTCTAAGCCAAAGACACCCCCTCCCTGACCCTCGACCCTCCTCCCAGAGAGCGAATGCACCTGCTGGCTGTTTCTGACCCTTCACCTCCAGAGCAGGAGAGTCTGCGGTGTGCAGCCAAATACAACTCAACTCACTTCCCTTCAGACTCCACGACATCCCGCCCAGCCTCTCTCCCACTGTGCTGTGTGGAGGTTATTTCAGGAGCAGAGAGGACCAGGGTCCCCGTCTGGCCTCAGAGCACACAGGGTCTGGCTGTGCCTCCTGGAACCATTCTGAGTAAGCCTTCTGGTAAACCCATTGCTGGCCTCTGCTCCTCACCCAAGCCGAGGAAGGGGAACGGAGCCAGCTGCCTTTTCCTGCTTGCAGCCATTCCTGGCAGGACCAGGTGGAAATAAGAGAGGCTCCTGTCCTTGCAGATGGAGGGCCTCTTGGGAGAGCAGTTTTGACTCACAGCCTCTTCCAGAAGCCATGCATCCTAGGGAACACTAAACCTGCCCAAAGCACCTGAGACCCCAGTGCCAGAATAATGCCAGCAAGGCACGACAAGGCCCAGACCTAGAGCCATGCAGGGACCTCAGACCGTACGAGCACAGAGTGCGAACAGTTTCTTGGTGGCGGCTATCTGCTGTTGGATCTCTCTCCCTATGGTTGTGTAAGACCCAGAACTGTCTGATGGCATCCTACCAAGGACACACTCACACCCTAGGGGATGTCAGTCGCCTCCCTGGGCCCATGGGCACCCGAGTCGCACATCACATTCACAGAAGGGACAAACTGACACCGTGGGACTAGGAAAGCTTCCTGGGTTGAGGAAGGCCTGACCTGGCCTTTGGAAGTAACATTTTTAAAAAATATTTATTTATTTATT
>NW_004949136.1:1626213-1626629 GCF_000317375.1 Microtus ochrogaster | reverse complement strand
GAAAGTAACATTTTAAAGAATACACGATTAGCTTGTCAGAGCATATGAGCAGGTAGGTGCAAATTGCTAGGCAATGAGGAAGAAAAGGCTTGGCTACCAGTCAGTGAAGTTGGGAGACTTGGACAGAGTGCCTGGATCCCAGGACCTGGCCCACAGCAGGGTAGAAGGCAGCAGCAGACTGTGGAACAATCAACAGGATCAACAAGGATGTCACCTTGATGGCCCAGAAGCCCTTTTGGTCACCCCTCTGTCCATCTGCTAGATGCTAGAGCCAAGGTTGGCAGCCAGCTCCTGCTGGGTACCTGCAGGAGGTCCTAGATGCTACTGTTTCCCCACCCTCACAATACCCACAGATGTCTACATGCTACCCAGACTGTCTACACGCTACCCAGACTGTCTACACGCTACCCAGACTG